>NC_059114.1:56003131-56095631 GCF_020740685.1 Jaculus jaculus | reverse complement strand
CAGGGACATGCACATGTCTTGTCTCTGGTCTCAGCTTCACCATAGCCTTTTCACTCTGATTCTCTGCCTTATCACAGGTCCAGAAACAAGACAGATGGCCATGTCCTGAATCCTCGGAAATATCCCAAATACCCTCTTTTTAAAATTTTATTATTTATTTATTTTGTGTGAGTGTGTGTGTGTGTGTGAGAGAGAGAGAGAGAGAGAGAGAGACGGAGAGGAAGAGAGGGCACATTCATGGGATAGTGTACATTTCACATGACTGGCTTGTGTTCCATCTTTATTCTGCAAATGAGTCATGAACAACCTGGGTCTAGAGCTATGTGGGTGCTGAGTAACTGAAGCTGGGCTGGCAGGTTTCACAACAAGTTCCTGTAACTGCTGAGCCATTCCCCTCATCCCCTTTTTGTCTTTTCTATTGATTTCATCATATACTTTTTCATAAGAATGTAATGCTGACTAACCCATCTACCTAAGTTCTCTCTGCTTTAAACATTTCTTTTATTATGATGCAAACTTCAATGACTCCTCTCCCACACAACCTAGGAGATTATTATCTGGCCAAAGGTTCTGACAATTTCCCCTTTTATTAGTGATAACAAATTAGTTTTGCAAAATATATTATGTTTAACCTCCCATGCTCTTGCTATATTTTTCAAGCTTTGGTATGCTCTTGGTCTTTTCCTAGTTACCCATGTTACTCCATAAGCATTCAGAAATCATGTCACTATTAATTTTTTCCATAATGTTTCTACATTTGAAGGCCTATACACTTTTATCATACTATGACTATAACACACTATGCTGATTACATTACACATTTTTTTTTCCAACAACCTCCAAAAGGTTACTTTTATACATAGGGATTATATCTCTGCAATGTTTTCTAGTGAAATTTAGCATAGTGACTAAGTTTGCACTTGGCAAATAGTTGTTGAAATAAACAACTTTATGAACCCAAATTTTCTTGCTGTAATGAGACACATGTATTTAACATTCTAAGCCAGTGGTTAATGAGATTTTCGGGAGCCAACCTCTTTCTATGTTGCCCTTTTTTGTTCTTATCCTTGACTTTTTCAATTAAATATTAATAATTCAATTTGGAACACACTAATTGCAAGCCTTGTGCGTAGCAGAAGATGCATGGCTGCATACAAACCCTCTGCGCCCTCTGTGCACTCAGTCTCATTTACACACTCCAAAGTGAGACTAATAAGTACAAGGATATATTGAATTGACACAGTTTCATTCCTACTGGAGTCCCTTTACTCTCGGCATGATGCGGCTAGTTAGTTGCTATGTTTTCCATCTTAAAACTCTGTGAAGTTATAGTTTTGGTGTTTCCCTAATAGTCTGTAGTAAGTAACCCATTAAATTTGTGATTTCCAAGAAATGTCTAAAGAAAATCATAAACTAAAAAATAAATGTAGATATACTCTAACTGGCAAGATGGCTGATATTTGTTATGGAAGCAATGACCTCTCTGGTCAAAAATTTATTTTGAAACAAAGGAACCTATAGTTTCTGTACCCCCTGTCAATCTACTGAAATAAGGTAAACCTACTAAGATAAAAAAAAATATATATATATGTCATGTGTTGTGTGGATCTACTAATAACATGTATATGTCATGTGTAAATTATGTATATATATATACATATGGGCATATATGTACAAAACATGCATGTTTTTGACTCTGAGTCACTTTAAGAAGCACCAGAGGAACATATGAGTAGCACATATGTATATCCTTTTTTTCTTATTTCTTTAAAAGAAGGAAAATATGGTTGTAATAAAATCTGTGTGCAAAGTACCAGAATATCTGTAATTGTTTTCAATAAAAACTTTATGTGCTATAGAAAAACAAGAATAGATGACATTTCATAGTTATCTTCCAATAATCTCAATAGTAATTATAGAATTAATATTCATATTACTTTATGACATCAAAGTTACAGAAAATTCTTACTTAGGGAAAATAAAACAAAGTCAGTTGAAGTACTTTTCTTTGTACACATGCATTTGCCATTATTTCCTTATCACTTTAGTTAGGCTTCTTTCACATTTTTCTTGATGGTTTGAATTGCACTGAAGTCTCTAGCCTGTCTACTTGCTTTTGAGAATGCACATGACTTACTTAATTCTAACCACTCTTTCTTGTACCTTTGATGTTCCTAGTCCAAATTTAATGGAATCTTGTGCCAAACAAAGACTAGTGGTATAGGAATGAACTATAGGAAAGGACTATAAAGATATTTTCTTATGGATCTTACAAAAAACTTTCCTAAAAATATTGCAGTATGTATTTTCTGCTGAGTTCTAATGCCCTGAAGTTAATCTTATAAACATGTAACCCACCCATTTAAAGTAAAATGATTAGTGTCCTCTGCCTTAGTGTACCTTGTGCCTGAACAGCACAGATGACCAATATTGACAAGGACTGCTTAGAGATGCTGACTGACCTTAAGCTATGACCTTTGCTCTACTTCCTCAGTGACTTGGTTGCACTCTTGACCCAGAACAAGTGTGCATGCATGAGAAGCAGACCATACTATTGAAGACAGTTCAGTCAGTAACAAATTGCCCACAGAACTACTACAAATCTCTTGAAAACAACAGATGGGTTGAGTGTGACTGGATGAGTAAATGGAGTATGCGTGTGTGTTCTGGATCGTACAGAGTCAAACAGGTCACACCCCTAAATTACCTCTCACCTTTTTATGGCAAATGTTTAAAGATTATTCTAAGTCAAAACTTCCTTGCTCTTCACTCACACATTTCCTGTTCCTTGCCCAGATCATAATAATTGGTAAAATATTACTGGTATTTTTTTCTGTTCAATAGAAACATCAGTGAGTGCTCCCGTCACAGAAACACCAGAGCAATGGTAACAGAAGCTGTGGGTTTGGCCTTGGTTGCAATGTCTCCATGGGTCAGCTTTCCTTCATTCAGGCTCTAGTCTAAGGAGCAGTTAATCCTCTCTTGGGCAAATAAATCAGAGTCAGTTTCTGTAACTTCAGGGCTGTGCCCCCCAGTTGTGCATAGCAATACATTGGAAAATAGAATCTAATTACATAAACATAATGTTCACATGTTATTTTAACTTCCAAGGTGATTCAAACTTCAATGTTTATTTCAGAGGTATTAAAGTGCTTGTTCTCCTATTGAACTTTTGTCAGTGATTGTTTGTACATCTTAGAGTCAGAATTACATACTTCCTTTTATGATTTGCATCATTTTAATATAACTTCACCACTAACAGTTACTTCATTGCAACTTGAATAAAACTTACTAATGGTTGTATTTTTTCACTACATTGTTGAGGTTCAGTATATGATAATGACCAGGATAAATAATTGGCTTAGTGGAGCATTACTTTGCTATTAGATGGCCCCTATCTTGCAAGACTAACAATGCATGAGCATCATTGTTCTAATGAATGGTGAAAACTGGATACAAAATGGGATAAAAAGAGCAATAAGTTTGCATTCTGTTATATCTGAAGTCATAAATTAAGTTGAAAGTTCTTTCCTAACAAATAATATATAAACTTCTTAGAGAGGTTTACTGTTAAATATGAGTTTGTGAAAAAGAAAAAAAATTAAATAATTAATTATATTATTACTTTTCAACTAGTTGTTATTATGCTTAACAATCCCATGTTTTCCTATCTTTTTTTCATATTAGACTATTCTTGTTAAACTTTTCAATTTGCTAGCTCATTTTATTCTCATAGAGTAACTGTCATTCCTACGTTGTCTTGATGCCTTTGTCAGACCTTCTTTCCTAAATTTTCTTCCATCATCCATGTCTTAGAGCCATCTACATTATAGTGCCTATAACTCAGAATATACAAAACGCATTGCTGAAACTCCAGCAAACCTTTTCTTTTCCTCACATCACCACTCCTATCTAAGCCTCCAGGATTCACATAGTCTAATAGACTCCAATAACCTTTATGTCTTTGTATTCCCCCCACATGATCTGCGCTGTCCTCTCATTTCTCATGCACATGCCATTTTGCACTGCAAGTCAGGGCTAGATTAAAACAGTGCTTAATAGGCCTCTCAAGTTTTTGTCTTTCCTGTGTGCTATGAATGAATTCCAACAGAAATCATGGCTGGGAACATAATGCCAGTGCAATATTTCTGGGAGGTAGGGCTTAATGAATGGTGATTAACCATGAGGGTAGATAAATGGATTTATGTTACTATCATTCAAGTGAGTTTATTATTTTTTTAAAAGGAAAATATATCTCATTTTATTCCTAATCTTTCCTTTTATTTGCCCTTCCATAATTAAAAAAAAAAAAGTCCTTATTAGAGGTGGGCCCTTAATCTTGTATTTCTCAGCTCCCAATAAATAAATGTTCACTTTCTATTTTATAATATGTAATTTCTAGTATTGTTACAGGAAAATAAAATGAAACAAGACATTGTATAAAGGTTATTCAGTATACTATGGACATCAGAGTCTTTATAAGCCCAGCTATGCATATCAGTTGATATCTCAAAGTTATATCAAGCACCTCTGCTCTCTCCTTTAGCCTGTTTTGCAAGGCCCTAAATGTTCCCCAACCTTTTATGCTATTTCTTTCTCTTTCTAAAAAACTCAGTTACTTTTCATCACTGTGAGGGACTAGATATCTGACATAAATAACTTGAGTTGGAAAACATTTATTTTAGCTCATAGTTTCAAGAGTTCTCAGTTCACCATAGTTGGGGAGGACATGCTAGAAAAGAACAGCTAACATCATGGTGACCAGGAATCAGAAACAGGCAATGTCTGTAGTACTGTGGCCTCTGCATGTTCCCTTTTTATTTCATTGACACAGTACATAATGTTTTTCCCTTGTTAGCTAATCTTGTTAATTAAAAATGCTGCCAAAGGAGTACAGAGATATTTAATTCACTTATGTCCCAAGTACTCCTCAACTGTCACAAATACAATATGCAAGTCCAGCCTATACCTGGTCTCCTGTTCTCAAACCCATACGCCTGCTCTGAAATACTTGTATGACATTTTAAACTTTTCCCATACCTCTCTGTTTGCTCAGCACCCTCAATTCTTTGAATATCTCTTGTCAGTTTAACTCATAGTTCAGAAATTCATAGGTTTATTACCTTTTCCACAAACCCTTCATTATCCTTCATTACCTTTAGGCTACTCACTTTGTAGGTTTTTTTTTTTATATATATATATATAAGCATGTAGTTTGTTTGGTTCTCAATTATTTTATATGTTATTCTCTATAGAAATCAAATTCCTACTTACATACAAAGCTACACACACAGCTAGCAAAGTCACATTAATTTAATAACTTAGGTGAATAGCAGTGTATTTTATGGCTTCAAACCATCCAGTCTTGGGAATTAGTTTCAAAATAAAAGACACAGTAAAGGTGAGTATAAACTTGAAACTGTAGAGAAATTACAGAAGTACACTTTTTTATCTTGCTCCACAAACTCTTTAAGAGTAAGCTATGAAAGAAATAGTGGTGAACTAGTGAACACATCAAATGTTAAAAACAAAATAGTGATGAATTTTCAAGAAAATATTTGACCAACTTTAAGAAAAAGTTGAAAATATTTTCATTTTTTCATGTTCTTTAGGTCTTATATAATCTTTATTCTTTTAATTTTTTTTTTTATTACCAAATGTTAGCCTAACAAAACTGCTACAGCAATGACTTGGCTAATTTTATTCTCCATAATATAAGAAAATTAAAGTATTTAAGTCAAATAGTATGGTTTATTTTCAGCAAACTGATTAAAACTACACTGCTATGAATTTATGTTTATAGAAATTACTCAATATTTATTCTGGGATTATTAAATTTCTTTAAAAGAAAAAGTAGTATTCATGTGAAATATGAAATTTATTGGTACTTAAAAGACTAAAATATAAACCAGTCTTGGTGGTACATGCCTTTAATCCCAGCACTAGGGAGGCTGAGGTAGGAGGAGCACCATGAGTTAGGAGCCACCCTAAGACTACATAGTGGATTCCAGGTCAGCCCGAGATAGAGTGAAACCTTACATTGAAAAACAAACAAAAAAAGACACTGAAATATAAATTCTAGTAATTTATAAAATTTGAGTAAAGTCAAACCAAAAGAATACTTTACAAAAGTAAAAAAGAAAAAAAATAACTGTATGTATTCTAGTATCTATAGACTGTATATGTTCCCTGAAGTTATAGAACCAATCTAATAAATTCATGTGCAGATGACATTTGCAGGTGAAGCTTTTGCAGGGCAGTTAGGATTAAATGATACCATAAGAGGTTAATAGTTTTAGTAAAAAATAATGTCATGAGATCTAGTAGACATCTGTGGAATTCTAACCACATGATGTTCTTCACACTTTCATTTCTCAAGAAGTCACTGATTTGATTCTCAACCTTGATATTAGACTGGCCAACTTTCACAACTTTGAGAAGTAAGCTTCTGTTCTTTAAAAATTACAGTTTTCAGTTTTGTATTGTAGCAGCAGAAAGCTTACTGAGATATTCAAACTAATGAGCCCATTGATATGCTTAGATTCTTCTAGGTTAGTAGATGTCTCAGTTAGCTTTTTTCCCAGTTGACATCCCTTAGGTAAATTAATGCTACTTCCCTGATGCTTCATAACTTTCTCCTGCTGCCCTGAGGCAATCCTTCACTAATGATTAATTCATTCAAGGCCAGTGCCTTAACATAGTCTCAACTGTGTGAAACAACTTAGGCTTGATTCCACTGAAGCTACTCTCTATATAAAAAGTGTTTTCTTATTTAATTTTCTTTTCTCTACCTTGAGTTGCCTTCTACTGACAATGTTACCACACTATATTATGTAAGAAAAAAAAAAAAAATCCCTATTACAGGCTCTGCTTCCAGGGAATTTTACCTGAGGTGAATTCCTGGTATAAGCAAAAAGGAGAGTGCTACCCATTTTTAAAACTATTTTTATTATTTAGTTATTTATTCGACAGAGAAAGAGGGAGGGAGAGAGATAGAGAGACAGAGAGAGGATGGGTGCACCAAGGCTTCCCGCCACAGCAAACAAACTCCAGACTTGTGTGCCCCCTTGTGCATCTGGCTAATATACATCCTGGGAAATAGAACCTGGGTCCTTTGGCTGTGCAGGCAAATGCCTTAACAATTAAGCCATCCCTCCAGCCTTGTTCCTTTTTATTTTTATTTTTTGAATAATGTAGATAAATCTTTACATTAAGGACACTTAATAATATGATATATTATCATCTGGCAAACACTCTGAAGATTAGTTATTAAATATATATAAAGTGCGCCCAAGTACTTTCCAGTCATTATCTTTCTTTTTTAATTTTATCTATTCATTTCCTTTAAAACAATTTTCTTTATATATATATATATATATATATATATATATATATACACACATATATATATACACATATATTAATATATACATTTATTTATTTATTTATTAACTACTATACTTATAGATGACAAACCATGGTATTTCCCTCACCTCCCTTCCCCCACTTTCCCCTTCATAACTCTGCTCTCCATCATATTCCCTCCCTCTCTCCATTAGTCTTTCTTTTAGTTTTATGTCATCATCTTTTTCTCCTATTATGAGTGTCTTGTGTGGGTATTGCTAGGCACTGTGAGGTCTTGGATAGCGAGGCTAAATTCTGTCCAGACAATTGTATGTAAGGAGTGGTACCCTTCCTTTGGCTCTTACATTCTTTCTGCCACCTCTTCCGCAATGGACCCTGAGCCTTGGAAGATGTGTGATGTTTCAGTGTTGGACACTCCTCCACCCCTTCTTCTCAGCACTATGTTGCCTTTTCGGTCATCCTAGTGGTCATCACCATCTGAAAAGAGAAGCTTCTCTAACCAGAAGTGAAAGTAGCATTAATATATGAGTATGAACATTAAGTGTAGTGCTTTCAGGGCAATTTGATGAGAGTAATATATGCATTTATCCAAGCAAGAGCAGGCTTTATATACCTAAGGCTCATGAGTTCCCTTCCATAGGCTTTGATTAGGTTTTCAGTACCAGGCAGTATTCCCTCCCATAGAGTAGGCTTACAGTCCAATTAGAGAGCAATTGGTTTCCCCCAGAGCAGACTTGCCACTATTGCACTCATTCAGTCTGGCCAAACTTGAGGTTTCCAGTGTCCACTGTTGTCACTGTTGATGACTTCTGTCTCCCATAAGACTGCATACAGTAGAGCTTTTTCCCTCTTTCAGTTGTCTGAGCTACAGGGAAAAGGTTTTCTGCTCAGCACCAACTTGATTTCTCAGTGACTTTGCTGCTTAGGCATGTGAAGCCTTCAGCAGTAGGGTCTTACCATCTCTTTCTCATAGGGAACCAAGCAACTTGGTAATAGCCTATAATGTTTTGGAAGCAACAGTGAACTCCCTGGCCAACAACTCACTGGAAGATATCCTATCCGAGGCACTTAAAATTTTCTAGTAACAATCTATGGCTTCTGGATATGCCATGATTTAAGAAAGTAGATTCTCAAATGTCTTATTCAGAATATCTTAAATTTTCATTGGATCCCCTCCAACATTCTTTTATACATTCTCTTCCCCTGACCTCGGTTAGGCCTTTCCCCTCCCTGCAGTCTGTTCTTGCACTTACATATATAAAATACCATTCTATTAAGACCTTCCCTCTCCTCCTTCCCTTGTAGCATTTTTCTAGATAATGGGCCTTTGCTACTGATTTTTGGTTCCAGATCACACACATGCCTATACATTTGTACCTAGAACCCACATATAAGAGAGAACATGTGACATTTGGCTTTCTGGGACTGGGTTTCCTCACTTAGTGTAATCATTTCCAGATCCTTCCATTTCCCTGCAAATTTCACTTTTCTTTACTGCTCAATAGCACTCCAATGTGTAGCTGTACCACATCTTTATTATCCATTCATATGTGGATGGACATTTAGGCTGGTTCCATTTCCTAGCTGTTGTGAGTAGAGCAGCAATAAACATGGTTGTGCAAGTATCTCTAAGGTAGTGAGAGGAGTAATTAGGACATATGCCTAGGAGTGCTATCCCTGGATAATATGTCAATTCTATTTTTAGCTCTCTCAATAACCTCCACAGTGATTTCCACAATGACTACACTAGAATACATTCCCACCAACAGTGCACTAGGGTTCCCCTTTTACCACATTCTCACCAACATTTATTGTCATTTGTTTTCTTGATGTAGCCATTCTGACTAGAAAGAGATGGAATCTCAAGATATTTTTAATTTGCATTTCCCTGATGGCTAAGGAAGTACAACAATTTTTTAGATGTTGATATGCCATCTGTATTTTTTCCAGTGAGAACTCTATTTAGTTCCATAGCCCATTTTTTGATTGGGTTGTTTGATTTCTTAATATTCTTTTTAAGAGTTCTTTGTATTTCCTGGGCATTAATCATATTTCAGAGGTATAGCTGGCAAAGATTTTTTTTTCCCATTCCGTAGGTTGTCTGCTCTATTCACAGTGTCCTTTGCTGTACAGAAGCTTTGTAATTTCATGAGATCCCAGTAGTTGATTAATGGTTTTATTTTCTGAGCAATTGGGGTTAGATTCAGAAAGTCATTACATATGTCAATATGTTGAAGGGTTTCCCCTACCTTTTCCTCTAGCAATTTCAGAATTCATGTCTGATATTAAGGTCCTTGATCCACTTGGATTTCATTCTTGTACATGGAGAAAGACAAGGATCTATTTTCATTTTTATACATATAGTTATCCAGTTTTTCCAGCACCACTTGTTAAAGAGGCTGTCTTTTCTACAGTAAATATTTTTGGCATTTTTGTCAAAAATCAGATGATTGTAGCTGTCTGGATTAACAGCTGGGTCCTCTGTTCTGTTCTATTGATGTATGTGTCTGTCTTTGTGCCAATACTATGACTGTTCTTGTTACTATGGCTTTGTAATATAGCTTAAAATCAGGTATGGTGATACCACCAACCTTATTTTTGTTGCTCAAAATTGTTTTGGCTATTTGAGGATTTTGTGCTTCCAAATGAATTTTAGGATTGTACTTTTTAGTCTCCATGAATTTCTGTATGCTCTGTAGGTTTTTTTATTGCTGATTTGCAGTTTAATCCCTTTGTGGTCAGTTGGAGTACAAGGGATTATTTCAATTTTCCTATATTTGTGGAGATTTGCTTTGTGTCCTAATATATGGTTTATTTTAGAGAATGTTCCATATGCTACTGAGAAAAAAATGTGTATTCTGAAGCATTTGGATGGAATTTTAAGTAAATAACTGTTAGATATATTTGTTCCATGAAATCATTAAATTCAGATGCCTCTCTGTTCATATTTTGCTGGAATGACCTGTCAACTGATGAGAGTGGGGTATTGAAGTCTCCCACTACAATTGTGTTTGTTGTTATCTGTGACCTTAAGTCTAATAGTGTTTTCTTGATGAAACTGGGTACCCCCATGTTAGGTGCATATATGTTATGAATTGTAATGTCCTCTTGCTAGAGTGTTCTTTTAATCAGTATAAAATGACTTTCTTTATCTTTCCTTACTAATGTTGGTTTGAAGTCAATCCTGTCAGATATTAGGGTAGCAACCCCTGCTTTTTTCCTAGGCCCATTTGCTTGAAATACTGTTTTATGTCCTTTCACCCTAAGGCAGTGGCTATCTTTTATTAAGAGATGAGTTTCCTGTAGGCAACAAATGGCAGGATACTGCCTTTTAATCCAGTCTGCAAGCCTGTGTCTTTTGGATGGTGTATTGAGGCCACTGATATTAAGAGTTATTATTGAAAGGTATGTATTTATTCTCACCATTCTTCTTATTTTATAGTGTTTCCCTTTACTGTTCTGTTTTAACTGTGATTTGAGTATCATTTATTTTTTCCTATTTCCTCCTGTGTCTGTTTTGCTTTCTCCTCAGCTTTAAGAATTCCTTCAAGTATTTTCTGTAGAGCTGGTTTAGTTGTCATAAATTCTTTTAGCCTGTTTTTGCTGTGGAATGTCCTTATTTCTCCATCAATTTGGATAGATAGCTTGTAGGGGACAGCAGTCTTGGTTGATAGTTGTTATCTTTCAGAACATAGAATACGTCATTCCAAGCCCTTCTGGCTTTTAAAGTTTGTGTTGAGTAGTCTGCAGTTATTCTGATCTGCTTGCCCTTGTAGGTAAATTGCTTCTTCTCTCTTACTGCTTTCAATGCATTTTCTTTGGTTTGTGTGTTTAGTAGTTTAATCTTAACATGGTGAGAAGAAGTTCTTTTCAGGTTTTTTCTGTTTGGTGTTCTAAAAGCTTCTTGTATCTGCATTGGCATGTCTTTCCAAATTTGGGGAAAACTTTCTTCTATGATTTTGTTGAAAACACCTACTAACCCTCTGGAATGAAATTCTTCTCCTTCTGTTATACCCTGTATTCTTATGTTTGATCTTTTCATAGTGTACCAGATATCTTGAAATTCCCCTTCATACCTTGCTGTTAGCTTGTCTTTCTCTTTGTTGGACTGTACTAGATCTTCCACCTGGTCCTCTAGTTTAGATATTCTGTTCTCTCCTTCATCCAGTCTACTGGGCAGACTTTCCACAAAGGTTTTGATTTCATTGACTGTATTCTTTATAGCCAGGATTTCAGCCTGGTTTTACTTCAGTATTTCTATTTCCTTACTCATGCCTTGTAATGAACTCTTTATTTCATTAAGCTGGTTTCCTGTGTTCTCTTTCGGAAGTTTGTTTTCTTTTTGAATTCCTTTCCTTTTTTTTTGTTGATTCCTTTCATTTCTTCTCTGATTTCTTTGAGCCATCATTTTGTTGAAATCTTTGTCAGGCATTTCATCTAAAACAGTCTCATTGGTGAACATTTCTGATGGATTTATAGTTTTGGGTGGAACTGTGTTGCGTTGATTCTTTGTGTTTCTTGTATTATATTGTAGTGACTTTTTCATCCTGAATTGACTTGATGCTTATGTTTTCTACTTATTTGCAGTGTTCTGAGACATGGTAATCCACCTCTATATGCCCTCAGGATATGAGTTCAAGGTGCCAGGTATAACTTTTTTCCCCCAATCAAGCCACAGAAGTAATCCTACGTGTTGAGTTGGCTTGTTAAGCAAGTATTCTAATGGACTAGGTAGAATAATTTACTGACAAATTTTAAACTTCAACTGAGTAACATACACTATCCAAAAAAAAGCACAAATTTTGCAATTGTGTGGATTAAAACAAACAAATAGTCATATAAAGCCAAAATCCCTAAGGGTTTATGTTGTTCTGGACCCTTCATCTTGTCAGCTGGGTGGTAGAGATTTCTGTTCTGAATTGTCTTCCAGGTCAACTTGGCTCTTGATCAGACCCTGCCCCCAATAATGACAGAAGCAAAAAAAAAAAAAAAAAAAAAAAAGGCCCTATATATATGAAAACATCAAAGGCAACAAGATTCAACTCCCAAATTGAGGTTATTTGTAAAGCCGACCAAGAATATATGACAAGGAAAGAGAGGTTAGCTCTTTCTTTCAGTGCAAGACTGTGTGCCTGTTTTTTATTTTTTATTTTTTTATTTTTATGTTTTGTCAGTCAGCCTGGTTACATTTGGGGGTAGCTTCCAATCTCACCAGTGCTCAATGTCTGTCTCGATACCTCCATGTTGTGCTGTGCATCTGTGCCTCTGATCCTCTTTGCTGGCCCTGGTGCCATGGGGTGGAGGGTGGGGCGCTGAATTCTGGAGGATGGTGGGGAATGGGAGAGTTCAGACTTCTGGAGTTGCTCGCACTTTCAGTAGCTCTTTAGTTGATCTCACCTGTCTTTCCTTCAAATTTCTTATCTTTGCAAGAAGGCTGATAGAGTTGAAACATCTGTTTATTGGTATCTGCTGCTGCCTCCTGGCTGGATTACAATTGTCTGGCAAGCAGATCACAGGCCTTGATCACCTCAGTGAGACTCTGGCCATTTTTCTCCTTTATGGTGGGTCTTGGTCTCTCCAGCTTCTCTGCTGTGTCTAAGAAAAACCTATATTCCTTCACTTTTCAGAAGAAGATTGTATTTTGTTGGGGTTTTGCTTAAATCTCTCCCTAGGCTGGTTTGGTGTGGCTCCTAAGCCACCATCTTAGTCAGAAGTGTTTTTTTGTTTGTTTGATTGTTTTTGTAGTAAATGAATGCAGTATATTCACTGGCTACCCTGTTATTAAAGTAACACAGGGGGCTGGAGAGATGGCTTAGCAGTTAAGTGTTTGCCTGTGAAGCCTAAGGACCCCGGTTCAAGGCTCTATTCCCCAGGACCCACGTTAGCCAGATGCACAAGGGGGCACACGTGTCTGGAGTTCGTTTACAGTAGCTAGAGGCCCTGGTGCGCCCATTCTCTGTCTATATGCCTCTTTCTCTGTCTGTCACTTTCAAATAAAAAATAAACAAAAATTAAAAGTTAAAAAAGTAACATAGGCATTTTTTTTTCAGAATAATGACTAAAAGTCATAACTTAAAACTCTTTAAATAGCCAGCCATCGTCATGCGTGCTTTTAATGCCAGCACTCAAGAAGCAGAGGTAGGAATTTAACTGTGAAGTCAATGTCATCTTGAGACTACATAATAAATTCCAAGTCAGCCTGGGCTAGAGCAAGACCTTACCTAAAAAACCACAAAAATCCCTTTAATTAATATTCAATATGTCATCAGATTAAACACATATTTGAGGTATGAATATATATTTTAGGAAATATTTCTTCTATTGTTTTTAGACCATCTGAATTCAAAAGGAAAGGACTAATTAAGGAATTTCATAGTTTTGATTAATCTTGTTCTCATTTGGACATAGTGACAAAGATAATTATGGCCTTCAGTAAATATTCACAATTCAATTCCCTTGAAGCCTGCCTTTGCCTAATTCTTTAATTTTTACTTGAGCAACTGTGTTAAATCTCTCATTATGGCTACTTATAGGTGAATAGTAGATCCAATGTTATTACCAATAATATAAATTTAATAAACTACCATGTAAGGGGGAAAGTAGAAAATGAAGGATAGAGAAATATAAATTTTCAGTTATAAAATGCAGCCATAGCTACAATAGAACCTGAAAGCAAAGTGATTTGCCCTGCTGAAAAGACATTAAGTCTTTGGTTTCTTGCAACATTGGTATTTGTTCTATCTTCTATATTTTGGCAACAGCCTCTGAAAATGAAGTAGTGGTCTATTATCAACTTGAATTTCTGATTCTAAAGTGAGTAAGATAATAAGAATTCTATCTTCATTACCTAAAATTTTATTTCAAATATCACCTTTCTTTAATCCTTCACAGAAATCTGTTTTACTGATATATATAAAGAAACCAAACAGTAGATATTCCAGGAATTACTATATTATATATCATTCAGATAAAGCATTTAGAACTAGAAAATGTTATTTCCTACACTAAGTAATTCTAAATTAAATTGCATAATATTACTCTTCTTTACCAACTAATTAAAGCATTTGTTAAACTTGTATAATTTTAAGGTAACAAGGACAACCTAATGGAGTTCTGTTGAATTTTTCTATTAAATTAACAATATAGACTTTTAATTAATGCTTCATTAGGTACTATTATTAAGAGGGTTTATGTACAAATAAAAATCAGTCTTAGTGTACACAACATCCTGCATTGGTATTCACTTCAGGACATTGATAAAAAACCTTAATTAAAAGTATGTCTAATCCCACTATGTATGATTGTTCATTCAACAAAGTGAGTGCTTTCAGAAATGCAATAACAAAAAATTAGGTTGCTAGTTATATTTTCAAAATTTATGCTGCATTAATACCTGCTTCTTCTCTTATTCTAAAGCTTTCAATTTTATTTGTTTATTACATTTAAAACACAAGACATAATTTTATTCCTGACTCATAATTTTCCAATTCATGGTGTGGTATTTTGAATGCACATCCCCATAGACTCAGGGGTTTTACTGAAGCTTGTATCTTTGGTCTCTGGTCATCTGGCTGAAAGAGGTGTGACTGGGGATAGGCCCTGGGGTTCAGCCATAAGACGTGTTTTGGGGGTGGATCTGATTTCCAGCCCAAGTATATGCAAAGAGTTTTGAACTCTGCCTAGATCCCTGCTGCTTGTTGCCAGTTCATGTTTATTGACTATCAGAACCCAAGATAGCATATGAAAGTGAACCCACATTATTAGTTTCTTTGTAAAATTTTAACCTATAGTTTTGTGGACAGCACAAATATGCTTCAGAGATAAAATTAGATGAACACAGGTGAAAGAAAACTAAGATACATAATAAGAAAACATAAATAAACAGTGGAATGTTACTGTAATGTCTTTAAGTTGAAGAAAAATAACCCTAATAGGGAAACAGATTTTTCAAAAATAGAGAGGAAGTAAACTACAAAATGAAGATGGATGTAGTGTCATATGCCTGTAACGTCAGCACACAAGAGAATGAGGTAGAAGAATCAGCCATTGGAGAAAGTACTGAGTTACAAAAATATCCTATCTCAAAACAAAACAAAACAAAACAAAAAAACTTATAAAATTAAAATAAGCAAAGAAAAAAATCATAAAAATTTCATTTTTAGCTAAGTATACTTCCTAAAATACTGTTAAAACAAATTATAATCACACTTAAATTGTTTTAATATATGTATTTATTTAATATATGCAAACATTAGACAAAATGTTAAGGAAATGAGCTATATGTCCTTTTAATAGTTACATGATTTCCTATTGACTTTACTTTATTAATTCTAATTAGATTGAAATGTGTATGTGTATTCCACTGTGGAATAACTAGTAGAACATAGCCAAATATCTACTACACAGATGAAAATAGGAAAACTAAAGTATTAAAAAATAAATTAAAGTTTAAAGCCAAGCAACCTGGGAGGAGAGGAGTTTAAATAGAAAAAAAAAAGTAAATGATAGATATACAACCTATTATATCAGATCAATAATTACATTGATAATAAACGATGTGATTACTAACATAAAAATATTGCCAGATTCATTTCTAAACATTTTATCCATCCATTATTTGCTTGTAAGAAACCTACTTAGCTAAAAGTAAGTACTGCATCTGTGAAGATGGCTCAGCTACTAAGAATGCATACCACACATTCATGAGGGCTGGAGAGGCCATTATTCATCCTGGGTTCTCTTCCCCAGCACCCATGTACATAGTTGGGCATGGCCATGAAGGCTTGTAAATTTAGTCCTGTGGAGAGGTATAGCAGAGAAATGTTGGGACTCACTGTTCTAACATTAAGACCAAAAATAGTTCCAGATTCAATGATGGACTATTTCTTATGGAAACAAGAAGAGGAGAGACAGAAGAAGAGGCCCAACTTTCTCTTCTGGATTTTGCAGACTCAAGTATGGGGTGTGAAACTGTGCATGGATATGCATGCCCTAATACACACCATATCATGCCTACTATACACATACATATAAAAGAAATAAAAATGCTAAGAGTAAGTAGCATAAAATATATATCTTGTAATTCACAGATTAAGAACTATCATGTGTGTATTAACTCTACAATGTACTTCAAAACAATGAATCATAATTCTCAATTTGATAGAGATACCTGGACACAAATATTTTACTGCCTTTGGAATAGTTTCTGGATTAGGTTAGCTGAGGGAAGAAGACTCATCCTAACAGTGGGCAGCATCATCTCCGGGCTGGGTCCCTTATCTGAATAAAAAGGAAAATGTGAGCTGAGCACCAGTGTTAATCCTTCTCTGCTTCCTGACGGTGGATGGAATGTGATGAAGTACCTCATGCTCCTGCCACTCTCTCTTCTCAACCATAATGTACTGTATCCTCTCAAATGCAATCCACATAATCCTTCCACCCATATTTGTTTCATGGCAGGTGTTCTTGATCATAGTAGTGAGAAAAGTGTCTCATATACCAGGGGTCAAATATTCATATTATATAAAGATATTTTTTTAATATATTAGTTATATTTTTTAAAACTTTTGTTTATTTATTTGAGAGCAACAGACACAGAGAGAAAGACAGATAGAGGGAAAGAGAGAGAATGGGCATGCCAGGGCTTCCAGCCTCTGCAAACGAACTCCAGACACGTGCGCCCCCTTGTGCATCTGGCTAACGTGGGACCTGGGGAACCGAGCCTCGAACCGGGGTCCTTAGGCTTCACAGGCAAGCACTTAACTGCTAAGCCATCTCTCCAGCCCTATATAAAGATCTTTTAATGAAGAGGATAAAACAACCACACGTTTGTGTATAATTAACACAACTTCAAACCATGTGAAACAAAACTCTCTATAATGACAGAGACAATGTACACTAAATTTAAACACTGTAAGAGAAGACTATTTCAAAAGCTGTGAGAATAAAATGGTGCTCCATCAACTCCATCCTAACACACTAAGTGAAAATGCTAATAAGACACTTAAAAATTCTTCACTTCTTGGACCAATGCTCAAGAGGCTGTGATTCAAGACATTTTGGGGAAAATTAAGATGGCATATATCCAATTTGTGTCTCATATATGCCACTTATAACCTTCTTTTATAATAAATGTTATATAATTTGCCTAACGGATCATATTGAAAATATGTGACATGCCTTTGACATAGATTAACTTACTCCCTAGTCAATCAATCTTCAGTAATTTTTTTAAACTAGCGTCAACACCATACAGTGAAGATGTCATCTACTTTTCAGCACTTCTTACACTTCTCTTTACCCAAATCACTCACTTCTCAAGTTACTTGTATCCACTCATATAATATTTCCACATTCTATTTTCTCTACAATAGACAGATCTATAAAAATTTAAATACAGTTAAGTATTTATAAAATGTCTTAACTGCACCTTTCTTTTTCATGTGTATGTGATGTGTATGTATGTGTGCATATGTGTGGATGAATGTGTGTGGATGTGAAGGTGCACACATATATTTGCATGTATGCATGCATGCATGCATGATTGTTGGCATGCTAAGATTGATATCAACTGTACTCTTTGATAGATATCCACTTTATTTATTTTAAATTTTATTTTTATTTATTTATTTGATGGAGAAAGAGGGAGAGAGAGAGAGGGAGAGAGAAAGAAGGAGAGAATGGGCATGCCAGGGCATCCAGCCACTGCAAACAAATTCCAGACGCATGTGCCACCTTGTGTATCTGGCTTCTTTGGGTCCCGGGGAATAGAACCTGAGTCCTTTGGTTTTGCAGGCAAGAGCCCTAATCACTAAGCCATATCTCCAGCCCTCCACTTTATTTATTAACACAGGGTTTCTCATGTGAACCCAGAACTTACCAATTGCAATTCAGCTAGTCTAACCAGCCAAATTGCCTTGGGGATTTGTGTTTGTTCTTCTTGTGAAATGGACTTACATATGGCTGTCAATGTTCACTAGTGTGTCAAACTCTGGTCCTCATACTTGAGTCCTTGTTCACATTACTAGAAAGATTACATCTTTCTAGCCCCTTTCTCATATAATTTTATATTGCCTAATTGCAATAAACAGAAGAAACTTGATATTGCCTATAAGACCTAGACTCTTTGTTTATTTTTATTATGTTCTTATTTATTTGAGAGTGACAGAAAGAGAAAAAAAAGGCAGATAGAGAGAGAATGAGCATACCAGGGCACCCAGCCACTGCAAATGAACTCCAGATGCACGTGTCACCTTGTGCATATGGTTTACATAGGTCCTGGGGAATCAAGCTTCCAACCAGGGTCCTTAGGCTTGACAGGCAAGCGCTTAAGTGCCAAGACATCTCCTCAGCCCCACAGCCTTTTTTATTAGAAAGGTTTCAGATAATGATTTTTTATTAATCTAACTTTGTTTCATCATATACTCCTTCTCTTATTGATCCTTATTTAACTTTTACTTTTTTCACAGATATTTATTTGAAATCAGAGAGAGAAGGAAAAAAAAGAGAGAATATAAATGGGAACTTATTTATGCTAGAGCCTCTTGATTTGTGTATTATCTGATTTTACAGGGATACTAGAAAATTAAACCCAGACTGGCAGGATTTGCAAGCAAATGCCATTAACCACTAGCAATCTCCTTGGTCCCGATTTAACTTCTCATGACTAATATTTAATAATAAAACATTTACGTGTTGGCTAGGGAATAATCTCTTTTAATAAGTCTGAAAAATTTGTCCATCTTGCAGAATTGTGTATCCATCCAGCTAAAAGTACATTGAGACAAGGACATAACTAAATAAATATTCATGAAGTAAATTACTGAACTCTAATTTATTGATAATGGACTGTGATCTCAGAATTGGGTTAAAAACCTAGCATTAACATCCTTATTTGATCATCAGAAATATATTCTAAATGGAAAGAAAACCAAGATTACAGAAATATTAGTAGTATTCCTGGGCAAACAGTTAAGGAGTGATGGTTCAGTGAGTAAAAGTATTCCTGAGCAAACATGAGGACCTAAGTTTAGATTACCAGAACCCATGAAAATGTTGACATGTCAGTAATACAGCATTCAGGAGGCAGAGACAGGAAATCGTTCAGGCTCACTGGTCAGCTACATTAGCAGAATGAGGGAGTGAGCTGCAGGTTGAACAAAAAACCCCACCTCAGAGAATAAACTATGAGCTGTCAATTAAAATGCTCAACTTCAAACTTTGGCGTCCGCAAATGTACAAACACCTTCAGACATTCAAATTTACATGCCTGCACTTATAACACACACACACACATACAGCTATTTATTACTTGAAATAAAATTTATAGCAGACCTATTAATTTTTTTCTCTATTTTCATAAATATGTTCCACATTCCTCAGAGACTTGTGACAGGAACTTAGGGGATATATACACACAGATTTTGTAAGACTATATGTATTTTTCTCACCATACATTATAAAACAACAAATTTACTTCAGTAATCAAATGTCAAATTTGAACATATCAATGCTTAATACAAGAAGAAATTAATTTTAAATTTCAAAGAGCTATCATCTCAAGAACAGAATGACTAGATAACCATAGAAAAACATATGCTATTATTAACAATTAACATTTTGAATATTTAAAACACATTGTTAAAAACACTGGAATAAGGAGTCAGGCAATGTAGCACATGCCTTTAATCCCAGCATTTGAGAGGCAGAGGTAGAAGGATCACTGTGAGTTAAAAGCCACCCTGAGACTACCTAGTGAATTCTAAGTCAGTCTGGGCTAGAACAAGACCCTACCTTAAAAAAAAAAGAAAAAAAAAAACTTGTATAAATGCATGAAGGATAAAGGGCATTTTTAGACACAAGGAGTGATGACACATACTAGAATTATATTGTATTATCTGATAGAGCTGAATAGAAAGTAGCTTATGTGCTTAGAAGTCTCTTAGTATAGCTAGAATCATCCAAAGATTTTTTTTCAAGGTAGGGTTTCACTCTAGTCCAGGCTGACCTGGAATTCACTATGTAGTAGTCTAGGATGGCTTTGAGATCACGGTGATCCTGCTACCTCTGCCTCCCAAGTGCTGGAATTAAAGTCGTGCACCACCATTCTGGGCTCAAAGATTGGATTTATTTATTTATTTTTCTGTTATTTTTATTTTTTTTACTTGAGAGCTACAGACAGAGATAAAAGAGGCAGAGAGAAGGAGAGAGAATGGGCGTGCCAGGGCCTCCAGCTACTACAAGCGAACTCCAGATGTATGCGCCTCCTTGTGCATCTGGCTAACCTGTGCCCTGGGCAGTCAAGCCAAGAAGCTGGGTCCTTAGGCTTCACAAGGCAAGTGCTTAACCGCTGAGCTATCTCTCCAGCCCAAAATTAAATTCTTTTTTTTCCCTAGGTTTTTTTTTTTATTATTATTAATTAGTTTTGTACTCAGTGAATACAGTCAGGTTGGTACCGTTGTTGGCTCATCCATGTCCTAACCCCTCCCCCTGACCCCTCCTTGTTGAGGTATATGGGTCATGCATTGTGGAGTTAGCCCTCAGTTATGGGTAGGAGAATGTCTCTGCATATCATAACCCAACCTGCGGCTCTGATATTCTTTCCGCCCCCTCTTTCCCAAAATTTCCCTGAACCATGTTGGTCATTTTTGGTCAGCTTCAGTGCTGAGGTGTTGGGGGCCTCTGGGTCTCTGGATATCTGATTTGGTGGGAGTTGATTGTTCTCTGTGCTGATCTCCTTCAATCTTGTGCTGGTACCAGGTTCACCAAGAAAACAGCTCCCTTCCTTGTTTCGCCAGTTTCTTAGTTTCAGCTGGAGCCCTTTTGAGGTATGATGGGATGGTTCTCTCCTTAGGATCTGTGTCCATCTGAAAAAGAGAAGCAGATTCTCCAAAGGAGAGGAAAGTTAGCAACAGACAAATGGGATAACCCTTATTTTTTATAGAGACTGTAATAGATTTATGCCCTCTTGTGGCCCATGATTGGTGGTACCTTGATAATGGAGAGTGGGCTCATGTTTGGATATGGTACTGGCTTGTTTCCAAGCTCTGGCAATGGGTCCCCTTCCACTGAGCAGATCATTTAGCCCAATCAAGAGCAGTTGGTTTCCCACCATGGCTGTGTGCCACTATTGTACTTGTGTGAGCATCAGGTGAAGTGATGTTAAATCCATTCTTTAGAAGACGAAGCCATTGGAAAATTTCCCATTTTGTTTTTGTATTTAAATTGGCAAAAAATTTAAAACCATCCAGTAAGAGCTCTCAATCACAGATAAGTATAACAGCAGACATGCCCAGACAGGAAAAATGAAGGATGAAAATTCCCTTTAACATGATAATATTAGTATGATAATATAATAATATAATATAATAATATGACCTAGTAGAATAAAAGTCAGGTCATAACTGTAAAACATGTTTAATATATTTAATAGCAAATAGTATTCATAGGTAAAATAAAGAGGAAATAATTTCTGATAGAAAGAAAGAGAGTATATCAAGCAGAGTTCTCTAAAGGAACAAATTCAATACAATGTATGCATGTAGTATCAAAGATATTTGGCTTACCCAATAGAAACTGCATTGTCCCACTATGGACGTCTGTACTCTGAAAAGCAGTGAGATCCTGGAAACCCACAGGCCCAATGCCTTCATCATCCAGTGGCAGTGAAAGCCTGGGCCATTCCTGGAGAGTTGCTGGTTTTCATCAGTCCACACTGACAGACCTGAAAAACAAGGGTTTGAGGTCAGCCTAGGATGGCAGCAACAGCAAGAACTGATAACACTTGCTCACTAAAAAGGAAGCAGACAGGCACATCACTCACACTATTTTCCTTTGACTCCTCTGGAAGATGTCACTCTGAGAACAGGTCTTCCTCCCCAATTACTCCTTTTTGGAACTGCTATTGCAGACATGCATAGAGATGTGTCTCCTATGTGATTCCAGATCTTGTCAAGCTGACAATAAAAATTAACCATCACAATAATGAAGGAGGAATAGATGGAGGGAATCAATAGACTCTATTGAATTTGAAAAAAAAATAACACAGTTGATAATAAGGGAGACATAAGTAAATTACATATAAAAAAATTCACTTAAGATCAGAGCTGTGCAAAATATATCAAGTCTGAAAAGGGATACAATAAGATGAATTAGCAGGTTCCAGAATGACTAGACCTTTCTAAATGGCTGAAGAAAGATAAAATGGGCAAAAACCAATGAACGAGAGGTGAGAGTTCCTCATAAATAGTGCAAGACTGCTGTTAAAATAAGAAATGCTAGAAAATTCTACATAGGTGTCATATACAACAAATTATTACACTGAGATTTAGTGTGTTTTCTTCTGGCAGTTTTGTAATTTCTAGTCATGAATTAACTTTATCTTGAATACAATATTTAAGCTGTGGATCTCCAGTTATCACAATACTTTTTTGAACAAAGCATCCAATCTTCTTGCTGTATACTGGATACTCTTAGTGAAGAGCATCTAAACATATATGCATTGACTTACTTTTGGACTTTCTACTAAGTTCCACTTGCTTACTTCTCAGTCTTTATTTCCATGTCACACATTTAAAACACTGTAGATTTTCAATACATAATGAAATAAGTAATACTATTTCCAGCTTTGTTATTATACAATTTATTGACTATACAAAATCTTGCAGCACCACGTAAATTTTGAAACATTTTTATACGGTTTTAAAGAAAAATATCATTGTAGTATTGGTACCCATAGAAATCAGTGGCAATGGGTAGACAAGGGCAAGGGACTTTTGAAAGTTTCAGGTGTCTCTTCTAGATTTAACCTTAATAAGAGTGGATAATTTGGAGGCCACTTTTCAAAATAAGACTTCCATATTAAATTATATAATGTCACAATATCATTGTAGTATTGGTACCCATAGAAATCAGTGGCAATGGGTAGACAAGGGCAAGGGACTTTTGAAAGTTTCAGGTGTCTCTTCTAGATTTAACCTTAATAAGAGTGGATAATTTGGAGGCCACTTTTCAAAATAAGACTTCCATATTAAATTATATAATGTCACATAACTTCATAAAGTTTTTATATCTTAAAGATTAAGACCATTTAGACATAAGATGTGGAAAGCAGATACCAATAGATAATATACATATACTCTCTTTTAAAGATATGCAAAAAAGTTCCACAGTGATATATTATGTCTCAGTAGGCTGGTTACAAACAAAACAGTAAAAAATACCAGGTGTCTTTGAGCATATGGAAAAACCAGAGCCCTCACATATTGCTGGTGGAAATGTGAATTGTGCAGCCACTGTGAAATCAGTCCTTAGGACCTTACATTTCTACATCCAAGATTATCCCCAAAATAATTCCACACAGGTTTTCAACCCAAAATTTGTCCACAAATATTTGTAATAATACTATTTTCACTGTGCAATAGATATAAATGATTCAATGTACATGAACAGATATGGATAAACACAATATGTTATATGCACTAATGGTAAAACATGATCCATACCCCCATATGATAAACACTTAAGGTATTATGCCAGATGAAGAAATCCTGACCAGAGTGTATACTCTGACTCCATCTCTATGGCATGTTCAAAACACAGAGAAATTTAGAGTCAGACAACCAATTTATGGCTGCTAACCATTGTGGAAAACTGGGATGAGGAAGGTAAATGGGCATGACTATTGGATGGGAAGAACTTTTTTCCCTTGAGATGATGAAAATGTTCTAGTACAACATACTGGAGATGGCTACCCAACACTGCAAAATTACCCAATGCCATTGGATTGTACATTTCAAAATGGTTAACATGACATGCTTTATGCTATGAGTATTTTGTCCTAATAAAATAATTGAAGTAGAAAAAAAATTTAAAAAAAGAATGTATTGCTTATAAAGGAACAAATAGTAGGATGTACAGAAGACTTCTTTGAACCAAGAAGAGAGAGCTGACCCAATAT
Organism: Jaculus jaculus; assembly: GCF_020740685.1. Classification (NCBI taxonomy): domain Eukaryota; kingdom Metazoa; phylum Chordata; class Mammalia; order Rodentia; family Dipodidae; genus Jaculus; species Jaculus jaculus. The sequence goes on along the minus strand of NC_059114.1, from coordinate 56,071,309 downwards.
GATGCCAAGTGTAATTAAAAATCCATAATAGTAGCCTTCTATTTCTAAGGAAGGATGAAGGAAACATGAAAACTTAAGTTTCTAGTACTTTTTAACTCTGTGTTTGTCAAAAATGATATTAATTCTTGAGTTAATTCTTAGACACAAGTAGAAATATTGAGTAAACAAAATTATATATTTAAATCATAAACTATGTGCGTTATATATAAATGAATTCAAAATACATTAAGACCCTAATACTCTGTCAAGTTGTATGTGTACATGACACAGCAGGATCGTAGTGCAGCAATGACTATGCAGTACTTTTTGCTCTGTTCCATGGAACAGTACCTTCTCTTGTAGTTACAGTTTACCTAAAAGTCAAGTGAACTCTAATTAAAATAGGCTACATATTGTGACACTAAAGTTATATTTTGCTACTTTAAATATTGCAATACAGAACAATATCACCAGTAATTGATAAATGAGTGAAAGCTCCAAGTTGCACATGTAGCATGTCATGTAAGCAGATTTGTTTCTTGATAATAATCTAAAATTTCATAATATGAGCAGAGAATATCATAAAAGATATCAAGCAATCTAAATATGCTAAAGACACAGAAATAAATGAGTTTGCCCAAGTTTATCTGCTATAACCGAGAATGAGTTATATTCATGATTTATAACTCAAATGAATAATCTCAAGCAAGAACAATAAGCATGTCTACATAATTTGTTTTAAGATTTGCAACAATAATTCCATTATTACACTATAATAATTCCCATAGGTGAACTGGGTGGGATAATAAATTAACTTTTTTTTTTTACTTGACAAGTTTGTAAGGGGAGGCAATCCAATTAGATCAGCTTTAATTATCTCTAGTGCGAAGGTGTTGTTATTGATTAGTTTGTAAAAGGAAAGTAGGATAACTCATTTAAAGTTGTTTTCTTATTTCCTAACTTTAACTAGAAAAGACTTAATATATTGCTTCTGTTAAAATTACATTCTTCTTCTATGAAGAGGTCAAGAAACATTACTTTATTTTCTGTGTTTCCCTATTTAGATATAGTTTATTATTATGAACCTTGTCATACTTGGAGGAGATTTATATATTACCATGCCCTTATTTTGCCCTCAATGCCATGCTTAGATATGGGTATACCACATGTAAATTTCAAGTCCTAAAATTATCTTGGTTTTTAATATAATGAACATTCAAACAACTCATTGCTGGATGAAAAGTAATCAGTTGTAGTCATGTGTATCTGCCTTCAAAAGATTTTATGAACATCTGTGGTCCATTTATTATATTTAGTAAATGTCTTATTTCATAAAGGTTACCCTATGTCCTCCCTAATTATTCTTTTGTTGCTCAATATTGTTAAAGGAGCTACAAGTTTTGAGGTAATCTTGGTACGTTTGCCTTATTTCCATGTATGACCCTAATCTTTTTTTATTTTTTTTTTATCATCAGTCATAGAACCAAACTCCTATCTGTGTATGCTACAGCAGATTATCCATTATGAACTTCCTTCTCTTTATTCATCCAATGCAACTGAATGAAAATTCATGGTGAAAGAGAAAATATGTTGAGGAAAACGATTGAAGTTTAAGGGGAAAAGAACCCGTAACCAAAAAATATAAGAGAATCATCAATATTTATGTGCTGTAAATTCTGTCCTTTATTCACCTGTTCAGAATAAATTTTATAAGGTATATTCTTAATAATATGCTCCATATTAATTAGAAAAAGACATTTATGATTTAACAGTAATTGAAAGAGATAATTCTTCCATAGTTTAATCAGTGTTTTTTATTTTATTTTATTTTATTTTATTTTTTATTTATTTATTTGAGAGCAGCAGATAGAGAGAGAAAGAGGCAGATAGAGAGAGAGAGGGAGAATGGGTGCGCGAGGCCTCCAGCCACCGCAAATGAACTCCAGATGCGTGCACCCCCTTGTGCATCTGGCTAAGGTGGGTTCTGGGGAATCGAGCCTAGAACCAGGGTCCTTAGGCTTCACAGGCAAGCACTTAACTGCTAAGCCATCTCTCCAGCCCTCAGTATTTTTTTTTTTTAAATCCAGAATATCAGTAAGATATCCTCATCATTCCAAAAGTCCTTCCATATAAGTCATATATTGATGGGAATATAAAATGAAAAGCATTCCATCTAGGTTGCCATGTACTACAAACATGAAACTGGGTCTTATATCAGTGTTACCAGTAGTCTCTGGGTGCTGCCAAGTTCATAGTTGTTATTCAAAGAATTGAATATATATACATGGTGAAGCAGCCAGAAACTCTATCAAGAGCCAAGTGACTGCACAGGCTTCCACAAACTGCCAAGGCAGGCAGCAGGCCACTCAAGTGGGAAGTTAGCAAGGACCCCAGTTTTGGCATGGTGCTTCTGCTTAAGTAGTCCACACAAAGAAAAGATAAGTTAGTAGGGACATAATTTGCGTGGTGCTCTGGTTTGATTGATAGTTTTGCCTAATTTGAAATAGAGTACAGAAGGCCTTGGCTTTGGCTCTATAGAACAATTCTTTCTTGGCCTGCTGAATTAGGTATTGTCCCATTAAAATATCCTAAATTTCTTTCCAGTGTCAAAGCCCCTACTTGTTACATAGTCCAAATTTTTAAAGTTTTGAAGATTATTGATATTTAGTCCTCAGCTCAATAGAACACTAACACTTTTCAGTTGAGTCAGTTCATTGGATCTATCTATCTATAGTCACTAAGTTACAGAGGACAATTGGTTATTTAAATTGAAAAATAATGCCAAAATAATGCAAATTTGTGGGATCATGATTAAATTTGTAGATTTCATTGTAAATTAATATTCTTAAAAGATCCATTATTTTAAATTGATATTTAAAGCAGTTTTAAAAAGCATTTAAATTTAAAACTATAAAAAGTTGGGCGTGATGGTGCATGCCTTTAGTTCCAGCACTCGGGGGGCAGAAGTAGGAGAATCGCCATGAGTTCAAGGCCACCCTGAGATTACATAGTGAATTTCAGGTCAGCCTCAGCTAGAGTGAGACCCTACCCCTCCCAAAAAAAACTATAAAAGATTTCACAATGTTAGGACTAAAATGCAGTACATAAAGCATAATGACTTGTAGCTATTCAAAGTGATGATAAAGTACTGAAGAAATAAAAAGAAGCCAAAAAGTTATCTTGACCATAAATGTTATAAGATTTCAACAGTACTACATGCAATATCATACCACACATTCATGGAATTGACAATTCTATTATATGCAAACTGCTCAGAGGAATATATGAGAACATCTAAAAGACTCATCAAATGAAGAAAACTTATTAGTAGGTATTAAACTAATGAAACTAAATTAATATGTATTCTCAACTACAGTTGGAACTAATTCAACTATTATCAAAACTAATATGAAATGCAAACAAAATGCAAACAAAAATATAGCAAATGATCAAGTAGAATGTATTCCAGTAATATAGGAACAGCTCAGTGCTTTAAAATGCAGCAATTCAAGTAAAACTGAATACTTTTATTTTATTTGCTGAAAATGTACTTAATGAGTTTAAATGTATTATGATTAAATTCAACACCTATTTAAAATATGAATCAAAAATTAAGTTAGAACAAACATCATAGAAGAAGGTAAAACTTTAGAAACATAATGTAGGTTCACTAGCAAGACAAGATGTCCAACAGCAGATTTAACAATGTTCTGGAGAACTCAGCTAGTATATAATTTATAATAAATATAGTAATTTATTTGGAAAGATGAACAAACCTATATTTAGTAGTTCTAAGAGTCTCTTTCACAGAGGAGACTAATAAATATTAAATTACATTGAAGTCAAAATGTTAAAACAATGCACACTTTACAAGCTAACTACAGATGAGACAGAACTGAATAACCAGCCTAGAAGCTGAAATATGCAAATATGAGACCTTGCTATATAATTACGTTACCATCTATAATTAATGCATTAAGAATGACAAATTCAGAAAAAGGTGAGAAATTCTACTTCAGGTAACTTTTTAGGGGAAATGAAATTCACACGCATTGCAAATGATGGTAAAATCTCATCAGTTATTATGGAGAATAAAGATTGATTGGAACATAAGGTATAATAAATCCATAATTGAGATAAGTAGGATGCCTATGAAGTCTGAAAGGAGTCATTTTGTTCCAGGCAATTTTGAGAAAGAAAGACTCATCTACAAAAGGTGTACCAGGTGCTTACTGATTAAAGTAACTGCTTGGGAAATGTTAGCCTGCCTGCTTCATGCATTCTAGTTGAAAGGTTTCCTTCAAAAAGTTCCCTGCACTTTGAGTCATCTGGTCCATTTATCTATAAGAATAACTGGAATGAAAAGAAAATAGCGCCAACACGGTCAACAGGGAAATGAGATACAGGCATTTTGTTAATAGGGTCTCTTTTGGATTGATGACAAGTTGAACCAGTCAGATGCACTCTGTGGGTTATTTATATTTTAAAATCTCTACAAGAAGTTAAAATAGTGTAATGACAGGAGTAGCTGCTTCTCAACATCAAAGAGACAAGAAGGAAAAAGCAATGGAAAACAGCACAAGACTAGACTTGAGTCATGACACAGGAGCTGAATTCTACACAATGTCCATTGAACTCTGGATACCTAAGAACGAGAAACTTAGTCTTTTTAAACATAAAATTTTAAAGGAAATCTGGGAAAAATTATGCAAATACAAATTAACAAAGATGTGAAATTGATCTTTCATAGAAATTTCTCACATGAAGAATGCGATAGTTTTGACTTCATGTCCACAGTAGACTCAGGTGTTTTATTAAAGCTTGTAACTTGGCTAACCAATTATCTGTCTACAGAAAGTGCCACTGGTGGAGGATCCTGGGTTCTTGCCCGAAGGCTTGTTTGAGGGTAGATCTGAACCTGAGTTATGCATAGTACTTGTGCTCTGCCTGTATTCCCTGCAGTTGGGCTTTAGGTTTTGCACTTGCTTATGCTGTTGGCTGTGTGAAGGTATCGCTATGCTTGGATCTGTAAAGGGTCCCCATCTTCTTCTGCCATTATGTAACTTCCCTTTGATCTGAAAGCTTCAAGTATTTTTTTTTCCTCCCATAAGCTTTGTCTGATTTTGAAGTTCATCTAAGCAGCATGGAGCTGCCTGCAACAGAAACTGGTACCTGAGAAGTGGGGTTATATTGTTGTAATTAACCTGACCATGTGGATTTTGTTCTTGTAGAACATTTGTGCTGGTAGGAGTGGGACAGAACTTGGTACTTGAAGATGAGGACACTTTCCAGAGTAGTAAGCCCAGTTTTATGGACTACTCTGGTATGAGTATATGAAAACGGTAAGTGAAGAGAGAATTGTATTTGGAGGTTTTACTTATTAAATTTCAAAAGGGAAAGAAAAACTGCAGAGAACTTTGTTGGAACTGGGCTACTGGAATAAAGGATCACTGCATTCTGTTGCCCATACCCAGGAAAGTTTAACTAAGGTTGAATTTGAAAGCAATTTGATGTGCATAGCAGAAGATCTAGAAATGAGAGATACAAGATTTAAAATTTGAAAATTCAGACAAATTTAAATTATAGGCACTTAGACTGGTTTCAGGTTACTGAAGCTATTATGGTCAAACACATTACCACTGCTAAGGGATATGGCCCAGCTATTTTATACTGAAAAAAATGGAAAGGATGCTGCAGATGATTTCAAGTCAAGAAAGATTGAATAACATAAATGCAGTCTTTGAAAGGAAGAAACTTGCTCTTCTGGGTCAAGATTTATTTCCATCCTAAATTGACAACATGGCTGTGTCCTGAATTTCTGGTATTTGTTTCAGAAGCATGGAAAATGCATAGAGTGGATCATGAAGTATACATGGTTTTAGGAGCCACTGTGGAGACTCAACATATGAGGCCAGGCATGATGGCCCTGACTGGAAGACCAGGGAAGCCATTGGAATATGGATCATGGTTTGCATAGAGATCCAAATAAGTTTTGGATATACCAGCCCAATGCAAGTGCAACTATGGAGCACTGTTACCTTGGAATGGAAGTTTTCAGTCACTACTCAGCCCAGCTGGAAGGGTGGAATTGGAAAATCCAGAGATTGTAGGATGTTGGACTTGAACTGCTGGTGTTTGATGTTTACCTAATGGTTGTTGAGTTTGCATTGCTCCATTCTCTCCTTGGTATGCCTAATAAGAATGGAAAAGTTTACTCTGTGTCATGTAACTTGTTTTTGTTTTACAGGACAAACTGTTAAGAGTCAGTTTTAATGTTAACAACCACTATGGGTACCTTTGAAGTTATACTGAATATAATTTGCAATGTTACAAAATTTACAATTTACAAATGAGATGGTCATAAGTATATTGGAAGCCAGGGACAGAATGTGATACTTTCAATTTATGTCCCCAATAGGCCCAGTTGCTTTATTAAAGTTTGTAACTTAGATTTCCAGCTTTCTGCCTGGAAGAGGTGTCACTGAGGTCCAGCCCATAAGTGTGTTTATAGGCAGATCTGAATGCCAAACTAAGGTATGGAGAGTGCGCTTGAGGTCTGTCTGGGTTCCCTGGTGTTTGGTTGCTGGTTTTGTTCTTTATTGTAGTTTTGGCTGGGTGGTTGTGTATCTCTGGAAGGGGGCCAGCTTCTTTGCTATTATGGAACTTCCCTTGGATCTGTAAACTTCAAATAAATTCAATTTTCCCATAATGTGTGCCTGGTTTGGAGGTTCATGCCAGCAGAGTAAAGCTGGCCACAGCAGAGGATAACAAGAAGACTTCATCATTTCCTGAGCAGTAAGTAGCAGGTAATGGTGGTGAGGTGTGTGTGAGATATTTTCTGCAGTGGTTTATTCACTGGTAAAGCCAATCTTGCAGGCAGTCCTACACTCCCATATACCAGCAAAGGGACATAAAAATAGAATAGGGGGCATTGGGAAGAAGAATGTGCTCAGTAGAAGTGGAATGGGGAGGAGTTCAAGAAAAGGTAAGGGAAAGGAAGTATGATCAAAATCCCACTACAAAATCATATATATATATATATATATATATATATATATATATATATATATAATGTAGTGGAACTTTGTTATAAAGATTACTTATAAAACCTCAACTAATTACATGGGGAATAAGACATATTAAATCAATAGATGACACATGTCAATGATTATTATCCAAGGTTAAAATAAAATATTCACATTTATCTGATTAAACATTTATAGAGAAATTGATATAAACTATTGATAATCAGTAATTTTTGATAAAATGAATAATAAGAGTACAACTCAACTTATGGTAAGAGAAGTAAAAAGTTAATGTATTCAATGTTGAATAATCTACATTTAAAAATTTCTTTAGGGCCGGAGAGGTGGCTTAGTGGTTAAGCGCTTGCCTGTGAAGCCTAAGGACCCCGGTTCGAGGCTCGGTTCCCCAGGTCCCACGTTAGCCAGATGCACAAGGGGGTGCACGCGTCTGGAGTTCGTTTGCAGAGGCTGGAAGCCCTGGCGCGCCCATTCTCTCTCCCTCTATCTGTCTTTCTCTCTGTGTGTCTGCCTCTCTCAAATAAATAAAAAATTAAAAAAAATATATTTAAAAATTTCTTTAGACACATATGAAACAAAAGACTTGAGCATAATATTTAGAACCAGTTTGTTCACTTTTTATATATTCATTATTCATGTGGTAAGTAGGATGACTACAAAGGTCCTACAAATGTAACATCATATTCCACAAATAAAGAGTAACTTCAAAGCTGGAGCTGGGAAACAAGTCAGAACCATACCCAAACACAAGCCCACTCTACAATATCAAGCTACCATCAATCACGGGGTATAAGAGGGCCTAAACCTATCATACTGTCTATCAAAAAAGTAAGTGTTATCTCAATTTTCCGGGTGCTAACTTACTCTCCGTTGGAGAATCTGCTTCTCTTTTCCAGATAGATGCAGATCCTAAGAAGAGAGCTGCCCCAACATACCTCAAAAGGGGCCCAACTGAAACTAAGGACAACTGGCGAAATAAGCAAGGGTGATGTTTTCCTGTGAACCGGATACCACCACAAAGGGGAAGGAGATCAACGCAGAGAAAAATCAACTCCTACCAAATCAGAGAGCCAGAGCCCCAGAGGCCCCCAACACCTCAGCACTGAAGCAGACCAAAAATGAACCCAACATGGCTCAGGGAAATCTTGCAGAAGAGGGGGCAGAAAGAATGTCAGAGTCACATGTTGGGTCATGATTTACAGAGACATCTATCATACCAATAACTGGGGGCTAACTCCACAATGCACGACCCATTTTCATTAACAAGGAGGGTCTAATGGGAGGGGGTAGACCACAGATGAGCCTAAATAATGATACCAAACTGCCTGTATTTACTGAAAAGAAAACTAATAAATTAAATAAAAAAAATTTGTACTAAAGTTGTCTTCTGCTCTCCAGCTAATGTAAAAAAAAAAAAAAAAATTCCCTGATTACCAGACTGAAATATTCTAAATGAAATAAACTAATCATTAATGTCATATTTCAAGTTTATTGAATATATTGTCCAAGAGAAAAAATTTATACTTTTAAAAGTATAGATATATGTATAAAATAAAAGCATCAAATATTCATTATTATAGAATGTAAATTTGATGATCTTATGTATATTACAGCTGATACTATAAATGAGTTAATCTTAAAAATTAAATTTAAGGGCTGGAGAGATTGGTTAGTGGTTAAGCACTTGCCTGTGAAGCCTAAGGACCCCAGTCAAGGCTCAATTCCCCAAGACCCACGTTAACCAGATGCACAAGGGGGTCATGCATCTGGAATTCATCTGCAGTGGCTGGAAGCCATTCTCTCTCTCTCTGCCTATTTCTCTGTCACTCTCAAATAAATAAATAAATAAATAAAAAGTTAAATTTAAAATAGAATACCATGTTTAATATTTTTGTCTTACTTTGAAATCACTGCTATAATAAAATACATTTGGAGGAATGAGGAGGTGGATGGTGAATAAAACAATTGCCATGCAAGTATAAGCACCTGAGTTCAGAACCCCAGCACCCACATAAAAAGCTGTTTTTAATTACAGCTGTACCTGTGTGTAAAGGTGGCAGAGACAGGAGAAACATGCTAGCCTGGTGAAAGTAGCAATGAGCTTGTGAGTTTATGACCCTGCCTCAAAGGAGGTCAAAGGTGAAGACCAAAATCCTCACGTATTGTCTCACACACAGTTACATACAGCAGTCACACACCAAACAAAAATGACTATGTACATTTGATAATTCACAAGAAGAGTGAAAATCCAAGATCAAAGGCCTAGTAATAGTTACTAGTTACATTTTTGTTTTTTTCATATTGTGGGTGCGATAAAGGGAGGATGTGTGTGTGTGTGTGTGTGTGTGTGTGTGTGTGTGTGTGTGTGTGTAAGAGAGAGAGATAGAAGAGGGAGAGAATAAGTTTCATTTTTGTCATTTTCCCCCAAGCTTTCTATATAGTACCAAAATGCCATCACAATGTGAACTAAAATTTCAGCATATAAATATTATGATGTCATACACATTCAGTCCATAGCACAGCCAGGAATATTTTCATAAACAGTAATATAGAAATCTCACTTTTTATATGTAAAAGAATCTCCAGTGAAAACTGTTTCTTAGAATATTATATGATAAATACAATAATTTTGATGAAAAATTTAGGTCTATTGAAATTACTGTTCAGAGTACAATAGTATTTTTTGAAAGGTTGATGTTACTACATATACTACATCAGTGAATAGGCCCACAGTAAGGTTATTTGAATTTCTGCACTTTGCAAGTACCTGAACTGCTTTGTGATATATAGAAGAGTATTGAGTGAAAAGTAGATAAGTAATATATTTTTGAATGTTTGTCATAAACTATATAGTGCTATTGGGAATTGAGAAGAAACATATAGATTTGATTGCATTGTTCTGTGCCAAACCATATGTGTCTACTATCATGACTTATGTCTGCCAATTTCTGTAGTAACATTACAACAAAATGTCAAATATTTGCAATTTCAGCACCGTACTTAAAATAACGGCAGAATGGTCAACTGACCTTTTCTAATGCTCAATTTCCACATAAAAATTCCTATTTCTTTATCACAATTTAAACTTCAGCTTAAGTTTTCATCCTTTTGAATAAGACAGAGCTCTATTTTTATGACCTTGAACTTAACTTATACAGAACTTAAGTTTCTCAGTAAAGCTTTCCTTACCAGTAAAATGTAAAAATAGAACAAAACTTCTCTTGGTGCTTTTTCCAATATGATGTTATTTCATGAGTGTTGTTTGTGATCAGATACAAACTTATCACTCTCATACTGTGGCATTAAAATGTTGACTCACACCTTTATAGCAGTTATACTAACTTTATAATAATACCACCATGATAGTTACATTATACTATGTGACTTCAGTGTTGCTTTAAGTTATATTTTTAAAACTAATATTCAGCTTCTTCTATGTCTTCATAGTTATATAAATTAGAACAGTATTTTTTTTATGCAATTGAACCATGTTTACCTAGCTCTGGTTGTTAATTCTTCTCATTGAGATACACCACGTATGTTTCCTTTCTGCAAAGTGCAGTTGTGCTATCTCATCCCTATAAAGACTAGATACAGTATTTGCATGGCATGTGGATGTTTCTATTGTCAATTTGTTCAGTGAAAGTTTCAACTCCCACAAAATGTGTAAATATACAAAATGATTTACTGTATTTTTTCTGATAGTCTGATAAATGAAAAATAATGAAATCTAATTCTAACAGATTTTATGGAAGAATTTGATAAAAGTTATGAAGTGGCAATAGTTTGTTACATTATAACAATTAGTATTCTCTAAGTATATTATCCAGGAGTAGAGATTTTCCTTTTTGAGTTACTGAGTTATATTTAGCTCCAGAATGGGCACATATTTTCCAGTAAATGTACATGATGATTTGACTTGTACTATTTTAGTCAAAGAAGTTCTATATATTTCATAAAAAGATGAACATTCTTTAACATTAGACATTCATTAGACAAATTAAAATAAGAACTACAAAAACAAATCTCTATACCCATTAGAACCACTATTTTCTTTAAAAATGCAAACTCTATTCCAAGGGAAGTAGAAGATGGCATCACCCATATATAAAGGGATATAGCAGTACCAACACTCTGGGAAGTAGAGTGGAAATTTCTTTAAAACGTGAACAAACTCTTACTACAGAATCTGTACTTACATTGATAGGACGTGGACATGAGAACTAATGTCCACTAATGACATGTACTTGTAATAATTAAAAACTAGAAAGAGCAAGATTTTAACATATGATAAAAGTCAGTTTATAGATATGAGTTTGGGTTTACATTTTGAGGCAAGTTTTATAAAATTCTTCCACTATAATAATTATAAAGACTGGTCTCATTAAATTCTTCATTCTCATTCTAAACTTAATGTAAATAATAGATATTTTTATTTAAAAACTATATTTTCCTTCAGTTTTTGATGATAAATAAAATATGTTAAGAAACAATTATATGTTTAAAATAATCAAATGACTTTCAGTTAAATATGTTAAAATTACAAAACATTAAATCATCTAAGGATAATTGATATAGTTTTCAATAACTACAACAAATTAAGTTCAAAGAGAACTTCAAAAGGAATCAGTAGTATTAAATGAAATTATGTGCCAGACTTAGATTTTGGTACAATTCTCAAATTGGTAAGACTCATCACTTTTATCTCCTATGTAAGGAAGTTGTGTTACTTACAGAAAAATATCCAAAGTATATTGTCACTAAATAGAAAATATTATAAAACATGCTAAAATTTACTAAGTTACTGCAAGTAATTTTTAAATTTGACAGTTGCTGGGCCTGTGATACAGGGTAGTAATCTCAGATACTCAGAAGGCTGAGGCAGGAGGCTTACGTGGAGAACTTTTAAATAAAACTCTATTGTTCTGAATAAATAAACCACATGAAATAAACAGATATAAAATTGTTGACAATACATCAGATACCTTAGCAAATTCTCAGCCAGAGCAGGAACAGAATGTAGGTGAGCTGAGCGCTCATGGGAAGGAGTCAGCAAAGAAGAGGCTATTTTGGATCTTAAATATTTTGTTATAGTTTTTATACACCTTTGGTCTCCATTTTTTTTCTCATTCTGTCTTACGATACCTACAAGGAACTGTGACTACATTTAGCTGAACATTTAACTACATTTAGGTAAAGAAAAGTATCTGATCTAATAAATACAACTATTTATATATATATCCTTCTACAATTATGTTTGATTCATAACACATTTATAATATTTACTGTTTAACCATAAAAAGTCACATTATTAATAAAACTTGTGTATAATTCAAATTTATGTTTTAGTAATATACATCTAATGGATAACCTGTTGGGGATGTTTAGTTTGTTATTAACTATAATTGATGCTGTATGAAATGACGTTATGTTCTATACTTAATGCTGAACATTGCTAAATAATATATTTGGAACAATCATGCTTGTTGTGTATATGTGAATATTTCTGATGCTACATATGTGTATCATTATTTACATAACTTATGAATTCTTCTTGATTGTTCTTAAAATGTATCAAATAAGATTCCATACCATCACCCCAGTATTATCAATAAATTTTTTCACTATTATTACAACAATATCATTGGTTTGGTATTTTAGCAAATTTACCCATTATTAATGCTCTTGCTGCCAATATTCAAATAAATTGATACCATCTGTCAGTTTAAATATTTTCCCTTTATATAGGAGAATATTCACTTCATAAATCAGTTTTCATTATGGCATCTTACGCATGAATATAACATACTTTGGTGATATTAACTTGTATATTACCTTGTATTATCAAAACCCTGATGCTGTTCCTTTACTCTTCCTAACATATTCTCCATTGTGAATTTGTTATATTTTTGCATGTAGGTTCCCCATATGAGATGAAATCTGTGAAACTTATCTTTCTCATATGGCTAATCCATTTAATGTGATGATCTCATTCCTCTCAGTTTCCTCCAAACAGTATGTTTTTTTTCTTTATATTTTCTTTTTCATGGTGCTAGATATTAAACCTAGGCCCTGCCCTCATACATGCTCAGTAAATACTCTACCACTGAACTATAGCTGTACTTCCTCTTTACAGATGAATAATGCTCTACTGTGAATATATTCCACACTCCACTTATTCATACATTTGTTGATGATCTCAGACTGATTTTATAACTTGGCTATTGGGATAGAGCCTTGACCAACATGTAAGCATGCATTTTAACTTAGCAGAATCATTTTAATTTATAAAGGATTTGTTATCCTACAAAATAAATTCTGTACATATGTGTGTGTCTGACATATGGACAGTCATTTGCATCTTTTATTTTGCCATAATTAAGTTTATTGATACTATGTTTTTTGTAGATGATTATTACTTAAAAGCTTAAATTCATTAAATTTTTACCGTTTCCTTTATTTATTCCATTGTTATTGTTGCTTGTTCAAGTATATTGGACTAATTTTAATTTTGAAGAGCTATCTCACCACCAGTGTGACTATTCTTTGAGACGGGGCTTATATGGGAACAATAAGGTAAAGTGGTATCATAAGGCATATCGCCAGACCCAGCTATGAAGTTATGATATTTTATTCTTATAATTTAAACTTCAAGTATCCCTTCCAGTTACATAAGTACATTAAAATTCAAACACATTCTCCTATACCACATCCTCCTATTCCTTTTGTGTGCGTATGTGTGTGTGGATGCGCTCGCATGACTGTGCATGTGCAATGTATGTTTCATTCTATCTATGCAGATATATGTATTTGCATATGTTTATATGTGTGTATACATATGCTGGCTAGAGAAAAACCTTGGGAGTAGTTCCTCAGATACCATCTAACTTCTTTAGATACAGGGTCTCTCACTGCCCTGGTACCTGCAATGTAGGCTAGGCTGGATGTTCTCCAATCCACAGGCTTCAACTTGCCTATGTCTTCCCAGAGCTGGGATTGTAAGTGTGTTGTATTACACCTTGATTTTTTTTTTTTTTTTTTTTTTTTTAGCAAGAATTGTGGTAATCAAACTCAAGTGCTCAGACTTATAAAGCAGCACTTTACTGACTGAGTTATCTCCCATAACCCTCAACTTTTGCTGTCATTCATGTGTGGATTGGCTATGTTTCTTTAGATACATTTTTTTTCTGTGTTTGGAACTGCCATTATAAAATATTATGTTGATAGGATAGAGAGATGGCTTAGTGGTTAATGTGCTTGCCTGTGAAGCTTAAGAACTTAGGTTCAACTACCCAGCACACACATAAGCTAGATGTACAAGGTGGCATATGCATCTGGAGTTCTACGCTCACTTTTGCCTGAGAATACTTTCACAAAGGTTGGCCGCTTCACCCCTAGCTCATCGCAGATCTCAAAGAAGTTCTCCTCAGTAACCTCCAGTGGTGCATTGAAGAAATGTAGCACATTGCTGGGGTGCTGGATGCGGTTCTTGGCTGCCTGCTCTGGAGTGGAGAACCGATTGTTCCTTGACTCACTGAAGTCTTTGTAACTACAGTACCCATCTTCTAGCCCATCTGTGTAAGTATTTTTGTGGTCTCAAGCTCATGGTGAGTACTAAGAGCCTTCTCAGTAATTGCCTGGCTCTCCATCAACTTGTGAATAATAGGCATTTAAACTTTTCTTTCTAAATCTCTATTGCATTTATTCTTTAATTTTTTAATCACTTAGAGTAGAATACTCAATGCATATTGAAAAGAATGGTCTGAGAAACATATTTGCCTTGTTCTTATCCTCAAATGTAAATAATTCAAAATTAAGTTTAGATTCAATATTTCTTTCATTGAAATCTTAAATTTTAGAGGCTCTAATTTAATCATAGTTCTCAACAAATTTTGAACTGTAAATATGTTACATTAAATCAGACATTTGTCTCCATCCATTTATATATTTATATATTTTTCTCCCTCTTATTAATAATTTGTTTGATTACATTGATTGATTTTCAGTAATTAAGAAAGGAACTATTCTGGGCATAAAATTAAGCTGATTCTCATATATTATTCTTTTATGAGAATATTGAGAATATTAATAACTAGGTTAAATTTGCTAGCATCTTCAGGATGATTCATGAAGGTGAGTCAAGAAATGGATGATGTCAACAACCAGTTGATTAAGCTTAATAAAGACTTGATCAAAGAATGAAGTCCAGAAAGCATAAATAAAATCAGAACTCACAGTGAAATCATACTTCAAAAAAAAAAAAAGATAGACATGATGCAAAACAGTACAGCAGAAAACAAAAACCAAATAGAAATCACAAAAATATCTCTAGAAAACCTCACCAACTCGTGTGGAAGAAAGACCTTTGTCCTGGAAGACAAGACAGAAGAAATGGATCAAGAGGCCAAAAACTTTGCTAAATTCAAAAAATCAGGTGAACAGAATATGAGGAAACTGTGGGATACCCTAAAATGACCCAAGATCTGGATCATGACTATACCACAGGAGAGGAAATCCAGGTCAGAGGCATGGAGACCATATTCTATATATATATATATATATATATATATATATATATATATATATATATATATATATTCAGAAAATTTCATATATATATATATATAGAATATGGTCATATATATATATATATATATATATATATATATATATATATATATATATATACACATATATATGAAATTTTCTGAATCTCTCAAAAGAGAGGCCCATCCAGATACAAGAAGCCTACAGAACATCAAACAGATGGGAACCAAAGGAGAAACTCTACAATACACATCATTGTTAAAACTTTGAACAATGAAAATAGAGTTAAAAGCAGCAAGAGAGAAATAATTTACAACATACAAGGGCAGTCCCATCAGAATTACATTAGATTTCTCAATGTAAACATTGAAATCCAGAAGGGCCTGGAATGGAACACTTCAAAATCTGAAAACCTATGGCTTCCAACCCAAGCTATTCTACCCAGCAAAAGTATCCCTCACAATAGATGGTGAGAGAAAAATTTTCCATGATAAAAGTCAATTCTATGATTATATGAATACAAAATCAAACCTACAGAGAATACTTGAGAAAGACTCCACACAGAACAGTCCAACATCCAATCTCAAAAGCCAACAAGAAGATCACAATAACAGAAATAGATCAGGCTCAAAACAAAACACAAAAGAGCACCAAACAACATGAAACACATCACAATGTTATTAATGGTCTTAACTCACCGATCAAAACACCAGTTATCAGGATGGATCAAGAACTGGACCCTTCTATCTACTGTCTTCATGAAACCCACTTCACCACTAAAGGTAGATACCTCCTCAGGGTGAAAATTTGGAAAATGATATTATAAGAAAATAGAAATAAAAAGGATGTGGGTGTTGCTAAATTAATACTTGATAAAATAAGACTTCATGCCAAAAGTAATCAAAAAGGACAAAGAAGGCCACATCTTACTCATTAAGGGAATGACCCAACATGAGCATATCAGAATCATAAATATATGCAACACACACAGAAGCACCACAGTTTGTACAGCAAAATCTGCTTGACAATAAGACAGAAATAAATATCAACACCATCGTAGTTGGAGACTTCAATACTCCACTATCAACAATAGACACATCATCCAATCAGAAAATGAGCAGTGAAATATTAGAACTCAGCAACATCATAGAACTAGACTTTACAGATATCTACAGAACTTTTCACCATAACTCTACAGAATACATGTTCTTCTCAGTAGCCAACACAACCTTCTCCAAAATTGACCATGTATTAGGCCATAAAGTGTGCCTTTATAAAGTCAGGAAAATTGGAGGAACTTCCTGCATCATGTCAGATCACAATTCCCTAAAGCTAGCAATTAACAAGAGACACATCAAGAACTCTACCACCTTCTGGAGACTAAACAATACACTTATAAACACTTCTGTAGCAGACAGCTTTAGGTTCATTGACATGAACTTCCAGACCAGGCACAATTATGGAGGAAGGGATTTATTGAAGCTTACAGATCCAGGGAAAGTTCCATAATGGCAGAAGAAGCTACCCTGCCTTTACAGGTCCAAGTGGAGAGAGAAGCAAAAGCCACATAGCACAGCACACTTCAGGAACTCCAGCTAGGCACACTTTGCATATCTTTAGTTTAGAATCTCAAATACACTACCACACCTTAGGGATGGACCCTAAGATTGACCCAGTGTCACCATCTCCAGCCAGGTGGCTGCAAATCCAAACTACAAGTTAATAAAGCACTGAATATATTGGGGGCCATATATTCAAACTACTACATCCACTATCATCAATAGATGGATCATCCAAGCACAAAAACAACATGGAAATAACAGAGCTCAACAACATCATAGATCAACTAGACCTAATGGATATCACAGAACTTTTCACCCCAACTCTACAGAATACACGTTCTTCTCAGCAGCCAACAGAACCTTCTCCAAAATTGACCATGTATTAGGCCATAAAGTGTGCCTCCATAAAGTCTGGAAAATTGAAGTAATTTCCAACATCATGTCAGATCACAATGCTCTAAAGCTAGAAATTAACAAGAAGCACATCAAGAACTCTACCAGCTCCTGAGGACTAAATAACACATTTTTAAACAATGAATGGGTCATGGAAGAAATCAAATATGAAACTGGAAAATTCTTAGAACTGAATGATAATGAAAACACAACCTGCCAAACTTATGAGATACAATAAAAGTAGTCATAAAGGGAAAATTCATAGTCCTAAAGGCCTTCATTAAAAAGACAGTGAGATTTCAAATTAAAAACCTAACTGTTCACCTATAGGCACTGGAAAAAACAAGAAGAATACAATCCAAGGAGCTTCAGATGGAAAGAAATAATGTTAGTGAGGAAATTAATGAATTGGAATGTAAGAAAACAATTTTTCAAAAAAAATTGATGAAATGAAAAATTGGTTCTTGGAAAAAATAAACAAGATTGACAAACCCTTGGCCAAATTGATCAAACAAAAAAATGTCTCAAATTAACAAAATCAGAAATGAAAAAGAAGAGATCATAAGAGATATCAATAAAATTGGAAGAATCATCAGGGCATATTTCCAAAACCTCTACTTCATAAACATAAATAATCTGGAAGAAAAACATTAATTCCTAGACACATACCACCTACTAAAACTAAACTTAGAGCTGATTAATCTCCTAAACAAACATACCACATCCATGGGGATTGAAAAGGTAATCAAAAACTTCCCCAAAAACAAAAGTCCAGAACTGATGTCTTCTCAGCTGAATCATATCAAACCTCCACTGAAGAACTGAAATCAATTTTTTCTCAAACTATTCTGCATAATCAGAGAACAGGGAATCTTCCTCAACTCCTTTTATGAAGCTAGCATTCATTACCCTTATACCAAAACCAGACAGATGTTACAAGGAAGGAAAACCATAGGCCTATATCCCTAATGAACTTTAAAGATTCTGAACAAAATCCTTACAAACCAAATTCAATAACATCAAGAGCATTATTGACCTTTATCAGGTAGGCTTCATCTCAGGAAAGCAGGAACAGTTTAACATATGGAAATGGGCCAACATAATACATCACATAAATAAACTGAATCATAAGAACCACATGATCATCTGTAATGATGCAGAGAAGCCCTTTGACAAATACAACACCACTTCATGATCAAAACACTGGAAAGAATATGTATGGAGTGTTTATATATCAACACAGTAAAGGCTATATGCAAAGCTCCTAAAGCCCAAATAATACTTAATGGACAAAAACTCAAGGAGTTCCCACTGAGATCAGGAACAAGACAGGGGTGCCCACTCTCACCACTGATCCTCAACATAGTACTATAAATACTAGTCCAAGCAATAAGACAGGAGAAAAAAATAAAAGGGATTCAAATTACAATGGAAGAGCAGATGATATGCTCCTATATATAAGTGACCCAAAAGTCTCCATCTCAAAACTTCTAAATGTGATAAATTCCTTCAGTAAAGTGGCAGGATACAAAATCAATGCACAAAATTAGTAGCTTTTCTATATGCAAAGGACAAATATGCAAAGAACAAAATCAGTGAGGCTGTCCTGTTTTCAATAGCAACAGAAAAATTAAATACCTTGGAATAATACTAACCAAGGATATGAAAGACCTACATAATGAAAATATAAAAATACTCAAGAAAGAAATAGAGGAGAACTTGAGAAGATGAAATGTCTTCCCATGCTCCTGGATAGTTAGAATTAATACTGTGAAAATGGCAACTCTACCAAAAGCAATATACAACTTTAATGCAATACCAATAAAAATACCAGCATCATTCTTCACAGAGATTGAAAAAAATATCTCAAATATCCATAGGAAATGGTAGAAGGCCTCAAATATCCAAACATATCCTCAACAAAATAACTACAGCTGCTTTATCTTTGACAATGGTGCCAATAATGTAGACTGGAGAAAAGACAGCATCTCCAACAAGTGGTGTTGGAAAAATTGGATGACCAAATGTAGAAAAATTCCTACTCATTTCACCATACACAAAAATCAAGTACAAATGGATTAATGACCTTAATATAAGACCTGAAACTCTTCAACTACTGGAAGAAAAAATAGGAGGCACTCACCAACATATAGTACTGGGAAACGACTTCTTGAAGAAAAAAAAAAAAAAAAAAAAACCCAGTAGTCCAGGAAATTAAACAAGCACTCAACCAATGGGATCTCATGAAACTAAAAAGCTTCTGCATAGGCTTAATATGCTCCCAGCATGGCTCAGGGAATTTTGCGGAAAAGGGAACAGAAAGATTGTTAGAGCCACAAGTTGGGACATTTTGCACAGAGACATTGCCTGTCCCCCATAACTGATATTTACCTGCTAAATATGTTCATATTTAATAAAAAAAGAAAAAAATCTTTAAAAAATAAATAAATTACAGATAACCTGGTGGCATAGACTTGTAATCACAGCTACTCAACAATCTGAAATAGGAGGTATTCAAACTCTATGCTTGTCTGTATAACATTCTGAAATTATGTTTCAAAATAAAATGTAAAAAGAGACCTGGGGATATAGCTCATAATCTTTTCCAACTTTAGGATTGTTCCAACTCTTAAGATTCATCTGAGATTCAAGACTGTCTCTTAGCCATAAATCCATTAAACTCAAATATGTTAAACAGTTCCAACATATAATCGCACAGAGTAAACATGTCTATGGTTATAAGGCATAACAAAGAGAGACTGTGCCAATGAGAAGTCAATTACCATCAAGTAAATATCAGACATCTGCAGATCAAGTTCTCCATCCATAACCAGAGATGATAGTCTCTGTATTTTTAATTTTCACCCCTCTCCCTCTAGATGGG
The DNA here is from genome assembly GCF_020740685.1 of Jaculus jaculus. Taxonomy (NCBI): domain Eukaryota; kingdom Metazoa; phylum Chordata; class Mammalia; order Rodentia; family Dipodidae; genus Jaculus; species Jaculus jaculus. The sequence goes on along the minus strand of NC_059114.1, from coordinate 56,050,901 downwards.
CTGAGGAGCCAAGGAAAACTTGCATTCCTAAGTCAGTTATTCTCCATGGTAGCCTTTGCACAGTCTTCATATATCTTAAACACAGTTACAAACCATGATCCATCTTACAATGGACTCATTGGCTGCTTCACCAGGGACATCATGCCTTGTTTCTCATGGAACATTTTAGCAGTAGCTCCTGGAACCTTGTATACTTCATGACTGAATTCCATATATTTGTCATGTTTTTAAAATCAGTGCCAGATTTGCATAGACAAAGCCATTTTGTTAATTCTAGAAGGAAATATATCTTGACTTTCAGGTTTTATAATTCTTTTTGTCAGTGATCTGTTTTCACAAGAGGTTGCATTTTTACCATTCAGTCTTCCTGGATGGAATTTACCTCAGATGTCTTGTCCATTGTTACACTGTAAAATGTAACTGGGCCATCCTTAGTGGTTATGATCTGCTTGGCAACAACAGCTTTAGTAGCCTAAAACCTGTCACTGTGCCAGTAACTTTAAACTCCCTTGATTTTTTTTTTCCAACTTTAAATCTCATATTTTTCAGTCCTCTTTCTTCCACTAATCGCATCAGTCCATTATTTTCAAATTCATCTTATCAAACAATCTGGACATAAGCAGAAGAATTCAGGCAGCCTTTATGCCAGTACTTAGTTCCAAAAAACTCCCCATTGTCTTTCCTTCTCTTTTGAAAGTTCATCATTTAAAGTTAAATTCTTTTTGTACTTATCATTTTCAAACTCTCACAAGAACAACCCATAAAATGTGAAGCTTCTTTAGTCATAAGTACCACATCTACATATTCTCCTACTAGCACACACTTTCCAAAAGACCAAAGTCCACATAGTCAGATTCATCTCAGCAAGACTGCAACTGCTGATATATATATATATATATATATATATATATATATATATATATATATATATATATATATATATTTGTATGTATTTAATTGTAAACAGTGCCACAATACTGGAGAAATTTTCCAACAAAAAACAGTTTCAAGGGAGAAAAGAATATATTTTAAGCTTAAAGATATAGGGGAAGTTCCATCAATGGCAGAGGAAACTGGATACTATTCATAAATACAAGCAGATAGAAAAACCATAACCATCCAGCAAATACCAACAGTCATAAGCACAAAAATCCATCATAGCTGAGACCTCCGTACATTTATTTGGGCTGGAATTCAGATCCACCTACAAACATACCCTTGGGTTGGAACTAAGTATCTACCCCCATTGACGCCTCCTGCAGCCAGGCAGCTGGAGACTCAAAGTACAGTATTTTATAAAATACCTGAGTCTGAAGGGAACATATGTTCAATTACCAAAAAGGGGGAAAAAGTTAACTTACTTGGAAATGGGCTATGGGAGGAAAGGCTAGTTGCATTCTCCTATGCATACCCAGAGAGTTTGATCAAGGTTGAATTGAAAATAAATTGATGGGTGTGCTTAACAGTAGGTGCAGAACAGAAAGATATGAAAATATATAGTTTATCACATCAAAAATTTAAGTTAATTTGAAGTTCCTTGACCAGAGACTGATTTTCGGTTACTGGAGTTATAATTCTTAGGTTGATTACCACTCTTAATGGTGGGGTAAGTTTTTTAGATTGATACAATGTAAATGATCCCTTAGGATGAGCTGTGGAAGGGTCAGATGAGTAAGAATACAAACTACTTTCCATGGAGATAGTTTGAAAGAAGAATTCTAAGGAAGCAACCTGTTCTTCAAGGTCAAGTTCTATTTCCCCCTATATTTACAAATTTGATCATGCTGCTTATCTGTGATTGATTTTGGAAGAATGAAAAATGTAGGTAAGCAGGTCATGAAGTACAGAGGGTTTGGTTCCAGAAGTCACAAAGATGTTGCAAAGTGAATCAAAGTTGAAATCTCTGTATGTAGACTCATTAAGGCATTGCATGAAGACTGATCTCTTCCAGAAGCCCATGATGAGATGTGGTAAGTAAAACGAGGTTAAAATACCTGTATTAGAGTCCAAGTAAGGCCACTGAATGGAGCTATGGAGGTGAACTGTGATTTGCAGTGTAGACTGAAAGATGTTTTGGATATACCAGCATTGTGGAATGGCTGTCATGGAGACCTGCAGGCTGAGGACAAAATTTTCTCTGGGATGCTCAGCTCAGGTGGAGGGACAGAATTGGAATCCATAGACTTTGGTCACTTATTATGCAATTTGGACTTTAAGTATAGATGTCTGATGTTTGATTATTGATTATTGATTTTGTATTGGTCCAGTCTCTATGTTATGCCTTTTTGCATTAGAAATATTTACTCAGTGTCATTATGTGTTAGATGTATGAAACTTTTTTTTTGACTTTACAGGCTCACACTTAAGAGATGGTCTTGAATCTCAGATGAGAGTTTGGACTTTTGAACAATGCTATAGGTTGTAAAGACTATATATAAAATTGGATTAAATGCAGTTTGCACTGTGACATGGTCATGAATATAGATTCATGGGGGGCAGAGATTGGATGTGGTGATTTGAAAATGTATCTCCCGCATAGCCTCTGCAATTTTTTAACTATAATTCTTCTATTATTATTGTTTTTTATTATTATTAAATAGATATTTTGTATGTATACATCATATGCTGGCATCCTTTTTTCCTTTTTCCCTACCTCCATTTTTCTGGGGACCCTTCTCTGTGGGGTTGTAAGTATTCCCTTTGGGGTTGTGAGTTAAGCATTTGGGGATCAACAGTCACTCACTTTTAGAGGAAGGGAATGCCTCTGGGCATAATGTTTCAACCAGTAGTTCTTATAATCTTTCCACCTCTTCTTCCACAAAATTCCCTGACCCATGGTGCATGAGTTTTGCATCTATTTCAGTGATGAGCTCTCATGAGCTTCTGGATCTCTGCTTTGGTAAGTTTTGAGTATTATCAGGAGCTGTCTCCTTCACTCTAGTCCTGATTATCAGGTTCAGCATGGAGACAGTACTTTTACTCATCTCTCCAATTCCTCTATGGATTCAACTGTGGCTTGGTTGAAGTGGGAAGGGTAGTCCATCCTCTTGAGCCTCACTACCTTCTGAAAAAGAAAAATAGATTATCCAACAGAAAGTGAAGTTAGCATAGCTGAAATGGGGTAAACATTATTGATTTACAGAGAACTTGATTGTGTAACCCCTCTTTCATCCAAAGACTAGTGAGAGCTTGACACTGGAGAGCATAATTCTTGCTTTCATAGGATTTTGATCTGGTTCCCAATTCCAGATATGGGTTCTTTTACACTGAGGGGATCTCTTAGCCAACCAGAAAGCTGTTGGATACCAACCAAGGCTATGTGCCACTACTGCACTGGCATGTGCATTCTTTCAGGGTATTTGCTCTGAGTAACTTAGACCTCTGATTGCTCAGACAAACATATCCTCAGCAAAAGAAACACCTCTGGAAGTATCACCATGCCTGATCTACAGCTATTCTACAAAGCTATAGTAAAAGAAACAGCATGATACTGGCATAAAAACAGAAGCATACACCAATAGAACAGAATTGAAGACCTGGACTTTAGTTCTAGTAAGCATAACTACTCAATCTTTGACAAAGGGGTCAATATAGTAGATTGGAGAAAAGACAGCATCTTCAACAAATGACGTTGGGCAAATTGGATAACAATATGGATAAAAATGAAACTAGACCTATTCATCTCATCATATACAAAAATCAAGTTCAAATGGATTAAAGATCTTAATAAAGACCTGGAACTCTTCTCCTACTGGAATAAAAAACAATAATAAGAGTGGCTGGAGAGATGGCTTCATGGCTAAGGTGCATGCCTGCAAAGCCTAAGGGCCCAGGTTCTATTCTCCCAGTCTCATGTAAGCCAGATGCACATGGTGGCACATGTGTCTGGAGCTCCTTTACAGTGGCTACAGGCCTGGCATGCGTATTATCACTCTATCTCTCACTCTCCCTCTCTCTGTCTCTAATAAATAAATTAAAATAAATCTTTAAAAAGAAAGAAAGTAAAAAAAAAAAAAAAAGAATTAGGAGGAATTCTTCATGACAAACAGTGGAGAAAGACTTCCTGAACAAATCCCAGTAGTCAAGGATATTAAATAATCATTAGACCAATGAGATCTCATGAAGCTAAAAAGGTTTTGCTCAGACAAACATACCATAGGCAGAGCCTCTATGATTTTTGATTAAGGTTTAGCTTCCTATTAACATCTCCAGCAGCCCACTGGTGAAGGTTACACTGGTTTTAAATCTTTTTGTCCAACTCTAAGGTATGTAAAGAGCCGATATGAGCTCTGGCTATTTGTGTTTGATGGTTGTTTGATGGTCTCACTGTTATGGTCTATGGATGTGAGCCAGGTTTTATTTTTTTTTCCACCGTCATTTTTGGTGTTTCTCCTGGAATCTATAAGCCTGAAATAAACCCTTATTTTCATAAGCTGTTTCAGGTCTGTTCTTTGTCCTGCAAAAGTAAAATAACCACAACTGTACTGTTTTGGAAAGTTCTGGAAACCTTTAGACTTAGGGCCTATATGGCAGATATAGGGTCATATGGAAAGGAATATAGGCTTTTAGGCTGCCTTTTATTCTGATTTTAGTATTTCCTGATCTGCTAAGTTGTGAGAAATGAGCCTAGCTATCAGCTCTCATTACCCATACTCTGTCATGCTTCCCAAACAATATTGATCTGTACTCTTGTATGTCATGAGCCCAGATAGAACCATCTTCCTTAAAAATATTTACTGATTTCCACAGATTAGCATGAGATTAGCAACTGAAAAACATGGAATATTTGTAGTGAAAAGGAATGACAAAAAAAGCAAAGAAACATAGGGTTTAAGATTTGTAACTGAGAGAAACTATGAAAAGTAATCTTCTTTTGCAGTCTATTTTTATATTATCACATGCTTATTCAATAACTTTGGAAGCAAAAAATAGCCTTTAAAGACATTTGTTAAGTGCCTATAATGCTTATAATAAGCATGAATTAACAGTTAATTATTATAATAATGCTAGGATACTGTTTTCCATCTGGAATGTTTAAAAACCATGTGCCTAATATTAAAAATAAAATTAAAGACAGAATATTAAAATGGGGGTTTCAGTTGAGTTATTTAGGAAATACCAATCAAATATAAAACAGGCCAACATGGAACAATTTGAAAATGAAGGCAAGACACAGCTGAGTGATTAATTTCCATTAAGAAGTGTGGTAGCAATTTGAGTTGAGTTGTTATTGAGAATTCCATCTGCAAAAGCTTCAAATGGACTGAGTTTCACTACAACTATGCCTATTTCTCAACCTGAGGACCTCCATCTCAAGATGAAGGAAAAAGACTTTAGGAGAATTACTCCGAGAATTTCATGTGTATAAGTTCAGAAATTAAACTACAGTGTGGCTTCTGCATAAGACATATAATTCCTAAAGTAATGTGTCACTTTTATGAATAAATTTAAAAGTAGTTGCTTTTAACTTGGCAATCAGCCTCCAGTACACAAATTAAGGAACATCTGAACACTGGACTTTATAATTGACTTAAGATTTAGAGACATATGGGTTTTATCTGTGTTTTTCTAGGCTATTTTCCATAATTCACACATCAGATGGAAAATAAACAAATAACAAAGAGAAAACCTACAACATTTGCAATATCAAACTTGATGTTCATATTTTTAAGAACTGTAATATGGGTATCATGTTTATAAGGCTAAACAAATGGCAATATTTAACTATGGGCAATTAATTCAAACATATTATAAATATCCCTTAGTATTACAATAATATGAACATTACCATTTCAACAAATTTCTTTCTGTATTTTTGATAATTTATTATGACCTATTCATTAAAAAAATAAAGAGTAAAACCATAGTTTCTAAATGTAAATAGAATTACATACACTAAATGTTTCATAGAAACAGAAAAATAAGGGTAGACCACTCTAATGTACAAACCTCATCAAACATTAATATGGTAAGGTCATGGGACTATCATTTCCTGAATATTATTGTGCCCAATAATATTTTGGCATAAGTGATAAAGGATGTGGGGGAAAAAATAAATAAAAAAACAATAGTGGCATACAAACACCAGAGATTGGTTTCCAATAAGTAACAGATGGTAAGATCCTATTGCTGAAGACTTCACATGCATGGACAGCAAGATCACTAAAAAATCAAGCTGATGCTGAGCAGAAAACCTTCCTCCTGTAGACCACCCAACTGAAAGCTGGAAAAAGATGCACTACCTGCAGCTCTATGGGAAACAGAAGTCATCATCAGTGAAAACAGTGGACACCGGAAGCCTCAAGTGTGGCCAGACAGGCCAAATGACTAAGCAAGTGAAATAGTGTCATGTCTGCTCTAGGGAAAATGACTGATCTCTCATTGTACTGGAGGCCTGCTCTATGGGAGGGAATACATGCCCGGTACTGAAAATCTAATAAAAACCCTGTAGCAGAGGAGGTCATGAGGCTTAGGAGTATAAAGCCTACTTTTCTCTGGCTAAATGCACATATTATTCTCACCAAACTGACCGGAAAACACTAAACTTAATGTTCATATTCATATATTAATGCTGCTCTCACTTTTGGTGAGAGAGACTTCTCTTTTCAGATGTCAGCGACCACTGGGATGACCCAAAAGTCAACATAGTGCTGAGAAGAACTGACAAAGGTGTGTCCAGCACTGAAACAGCTCTATCACATCCTCCGAGGCTCATGGTCCATTGTGGAAGAAGTGGCAAAAAGAATGTGAAAGCCAAAGGAAGGGTGTCACTCCTCACAATGCAACTGTCCAGACAGAAATTGGATTCAATATCCATGACCTCACAGTGCCTAGCAATATCTTTAAAAGACCTTCATTTTAGGAGAAAAAGGTGAAGACATAAAAATAACAGAGATACTAATTGGGAGAGAGAGAAAGTATGATGGGGAGCAGAGATGTGAAGGGAAAATGGGAGAGGGGAGGGAAATATGGTTTTATCATCTGTAAATATTGATGTCAATTGCTATGGCAATAATACAAGAGACACTCATAAAAGAAATACAAATTGGAAAGGAAGAAATCAAATTATCATTATTTGCAGATGATATGATTCTATACATAAAGACTCTATCAGCAAACTGTTGGGGCTGATAAAAACTTTTAGCAACATAGCAGGATACAAAATAAATACACAGAAATCAGTAGCTTTCCTGTATACTAGCAAGAAACATGCAGAGTATGAAATCAGGGCATTTCTCCCATTAACAATTGCCTCAAAATAAATAAATAAATAAAGTAGCTTGTAATAAACTTAACCAAGGAAGTGAAGGATCTCTACAGACTCAAGCAGGAAATTGCAAAACACACTAGCAAATGGAGATATATCCCATGTTCTTGGATTGGAAGGATCAATATTGTGAAAATGTCAACTATACCAAAAACAAGCTACACATCTAATGCAATCCCCATTCAAATTCCTGTGGAATTCTTCACATAGAAGAAAATACAAGAAAATAATCCTAAAATTCATTTGGAGGCAGAAAATACCTCAAATAGACAAAAAAAAAATAGCAATAAAAATAAGGCTTGTGGTATCACCATACCAGATTTTAAGCTATATTACAAAGCCATAGTAACAAACACAGCATTGCTTTGGGAGAAAGACGGACATGAAGATCAATGAAATAGAATAGATGACCCAGACATGAATCCAGGCAGCTGCAGCCATCTAATTTTTGACAAAAATGCCAAAAATTTTCATTGGAGAAAAGACAAGCTCTTCAACAACTGGTCCTGGGAAAACTGGATATCTATACATAGAAAGATGAAAATAGATCCTTGTCCTTCTCCATGCATAAGAATCAAATCCAAGTGAATCAGGGTACTTAATATCAGTCCTGAAACTCTAAAATAGCTAGAGAAAAAGGTAGAGAAAACTCTTCAACATATTGGCATAGGTAATGATTTTCTGAATATAACCCTAATTGCTCAGGAAATAAAACCACTAATCAACCACTGGGATCTCCTGAAATTGCAAAGCATTTGTACAGCAAATGACACTGTGAATAGAGAAAAGAGAAAACCTATAGAATGGGAGAGAATTTTTACCAGCTATACATCTGATGGAGGATTAATATCCAAAATATACAACGAACTCAGAAAACAGAACAATAAAAAATCAAACAATCCAGTTAAAAAATGGGCTATGAAACTAAATAGAGAGTTCTTACTGTAAGAAATACAGATGCATATAAACATCTAAAAACATGTTGCATGTGCTTGGCCATTAGGGAAATGTAAATTAAAACTATTGTGAGATTCCACCTCCCTCTTGTCAGAGTGGCAACCATCAAGAAAACAAATGAAGGGCCAGAGAGATGGCTTAGCAGTTAAGGCATTTGCCTGAAAAGCTAAAGGACAGAAGTTTGATTCCCCAGGACTCATGTAAGCCAGCTGCACAAGGTGGTGCATGCATCTGGAGTTCATTTACAGTAGCTGGAGGCCCTGGCATGCCCATTCTCTCTCTCTTTCTCTCTCTCCTCTCTGTCAAATAAAAGAATGAAAAAAAAAGAGAAAACAAATGACAATAAATGTTGGCAGGGATGTGGAAAAAGGGGAACCCTTCTACACTGTTGGTGGGACTATAATCTGGTACAGCCATTGGGGAAAGCAGTATGGAGGTTCTTGAGACAGCTAAAAATGAATTTACCACATGATCCAGCTATAGCACTCCCAGACACATATCCTAATGATTCTCCTTAGTACCTTAGAGATACAACCATGTTTATTGCAGCTGTATTCACAATAGCTAGGAAATGGAACTAGCTTAGATGTCCCTCCACAGATGAATGGATAATAAATATGTGGTTCATTTGCACAATGGAGTTCTATTCAGCAGTAAAGAAAAATGAAATTATAAAATTTGCAGGGAAATGGATGGACCTGGAAAGGAACATACTAAGTGAGGTAACCCAGGCACAGAAAGGCAAATATTACATGTTCTCTCTCATATGAGGATCCTAGCTACAAATGTATAAATTTGTGTGTGTGCTGGAACTAAAAATTAATAGCAGAGTCCAGTAAGCTAGAAAAAGGCAATATGGGAGTGAGGAGATGGAAGGACTTAAGGGTATTGTATATTTGTAAGGAAAAGAACAGATTACAGGGTAGGGAAAGACCTACGTGAGGTTAGGGAAGAGACTGTGTAAAGGAAGGGTGGGGGTGTCAATCAAAATTCAAGATATTCTGATAAGGCACATGAAAGCTGCTTTTATAAAATAATGGCACATCCAGAAACCATAAATCATTACTCGAAAATTTTCAGTGCCAGGGATGGGATACCTTCCAATGAGTTGTTAGCCAGGGATGTCTGTGTTGCCTCCTAAACATTACAGGTTCTTACCAAGGTCCTTGGTTTCCCTTGAGAAAGAGATAGTAAGATCCTATTGATGAAGATTGCATGTGCCGGAGCAGCAAAGTCACTGAGAAATCTAAGTGGTGATGAGCAGAAAATCTTCGGTCTGTTGAGCAGACAACTGAAAGCTGGAAAAAGCTGTACAGTATGCAGCCCTATGGGAGACAGAAGTCAACAGTGGTGAAAACAGTGCACACTGGAAGCCCAAAGTTTGGCCAGACAGGCCAAATGACTGAATGAGTGCAATAGTGACATGTCTGCTCTGGGGGAAACCAACTGCTCTCTAATTGGACTGAAGGCCTGCTCTATGGGAATGAATACTTGCTTGGTACTGAAAACCTAATCAACAGCCTATGGCAGGGGAGGTCATGAGACTTAGAGGTATATAGCCTGCTGTTGTCTGGATAAGTGCATACATGTATTACTCTCAGTAAATTGCCCTGGAAGCACTAAACTTAATGTTCATATTTATATATTAATGTTGCTCTCACTTCTGGTTAAAGAAGCTTCTCTTTTCAGATGCCAATGACCACTGTGATGACCCAAAAGCAAGGCAGTTTTGAGAAGAAGGGATGGAGGAATGTCCAACACTGAAAAATCTCTATCACACCGTACACATCTCAAGGTCCATTATGGAAGAGGTAGTAGCAAGAATTTAATATCCATGACCTCACAGTGTCTAGCAATACCTACATAAGACCCTCATAAGAGGAGAAAAAGATGATGATATCAAATTAAAAGAGAAACTAATGGAGAGAGATGGGGGATATAATGGAGAGCAGAGTTATGAAAGAGAAAGTGGGGGAAGGAGGGAAGTATCATTGATTGTTGTCTGTAAGCACAGAAATTGTCAATAAAAAATATTTTTAAAAAATACCAGAGGCACTACTATAAAAGATGTATGGTTAAGTGGAGAAGGGCAAGGATTGGGGGAGAGGGCAAAGTGAAATAATTGAAGATAATTCTAATCCAAGATATTATATAAATATAATGAAATTATTGATAAAAGTTTTAAAAATTGAAAGATAGAAAATAAATAAGTCAATATAAAAATTATCTATATCACACCCACTCTTTCTGTTTTTCTCTCTCCTTTTTTCTCTCTATCTCTTTCTTGGTATCTCTCTGTTAAATAAATTAATTAATTAAATATCTGTAAGTAATAGTTCTGTCCCAATTTCAGGTTTCTAGGAAAGTAATATATTTAGATTAATAAATTGAAGTTAAGTGGTTAATTACACATTTTAAAGATGTTAAGCTCTATAAGTTATTTTTTCACAAAACTCAAAAATTAGTTACCTCACATAGTATACTTTCCATGTCCATTCATTTTCTGGAAAATTTCATAATTTCAGTGTTTGTATAACTGCACAAATCTCCATTGTGTATATGTATCTTATCATCATTATCTATTCATTATTTGATGTGCCTTTAGACTGAGTCCACTTCCTAGCTATTAGGAAGATAGCAGCAATAATCACTGTTGAATAAGCATCTGCATAGTAAATTGTAGAATTTTTATTCAGCTTTGGTTATCATCTTTTTGCAGATTGTGGTACAAAACTCATCAAACACTGAGAAAAGAGAAGGTTCAGTGCACAAAGCTAAATGAGACATCTTTTTTTTCTTCTTTTCTTTTTTTTTGTTTTTGTTTTTTTTTTTTTTTTCATTTTGTGAGGTAGCATTTGGCTCTAGCCCAGACCGACCTGGAGCTCATTACATAGTTTCATACTGGCCTGGAACTCGCAAGGATCCTCCTACCTCTGCCTCCAAAATGCTGGGATTAAATGTGTAAATTTACCATCTTTATCATGCCCTCCAAATCTCAAGGAATAGTGGAGAAAAGGAAGTAAAAATTTAAGAGCCATATGATGGAAAAGAGTACTTGGGCCACTATGAAGTGACCTCATATCAGGTGTTCCACCTTGAAAAGACTTCCACAAGGTTGAGCTCATCAGCATGTCAACATGGATGATGGAGAAGAACAAAATCAGAAATTATCAAAATAGAAGAGTGTCACTTTGGAAAGGAGTTTATAGGAGGGGAAGTGGGTGACAAGATGACTAAGGAAAGTATTGTGATCAAATTATATTATGTTTATGTATGAAAATTATCAGCCACCATGTTAAAAAACTCATAAATTATTTGGCTGGTTAAGTATAAATTTTGAGTTTATTCATTTTGTTTGACTAATGATAATAATCAATCACAACGATACCAAAGTGGCATAACAGATTCTTTATGTTATATTTGTTTGAAGAGCTCAAGGTATATAGGGCAAGGAAGAGTTTTCTTTTCATCCCGTTTTCCATCGAACTATCCAGTATCATGAACATATTATTGCTATGTGTTCACAACACAGCATGAAGTAAGTATTTGGCAACTTATCAGTTAAGCTGACCATTGAAGCAAATCAAACTAGATAAACACACACACACACACACACACACACATACACACACATACACACCACCTGTACACTTTTGAGTGAGTACATCAGATTGGCCCCTGTATGTTAGAGGCTAATTGGAAGTAGAAAAGGACTATTTGTCAAATAGAGTTAGTTAAAATTATTACAACTGATTAAACAAATTTCTCATGGCCTAACTTCTAAGACAAGCTAAATTTTAATCACTATGAGTAACTCAAGGCAGGTCTTTATAATAAAATGGATTGCTGCTTAATGTCAAACAGTAAGTACTGAATCTTATTATAATCAGCAGATTCAAATGAATAGATCTAATATTGAAATGATTAAGATAACCTGGTCATTATTGTGAACAGTATGAAGATAAAATTAGATGTAATTACCTTTACGAAGTTCAGTATTGAGCCACTTTCAGTGTGGAAATGAATTGTAATTTTACTTGAAAGAATACTATATTGTTATTGATAGATGTATTTAACATATTATTGAATATGATCACAATTTTATACAAAATTTTCTGGGAATACTTATTCAATTAATCCTGAGTTTATTAAAATTAAGTATCTTCATGAAATGTAAACCCATGTTTTTGCTATATAAATTTTCTTAGATTTCAGCTTTAATGTTCACTATTTAATTATCAAAATTGTTTTGGGGTTCATGTGTAGTTCACTTTTCTCTTTTTTCCATATAAAAAATTCACATGTAGGGCTGGAGAGATGGCTTAGTGGTTAAGCACTTGCCTGTGAAGCCTAAGGACCCCAGTTTGAGGCTGGGTTCCCCAGGTCCCACGTTAGCCAGATGCACAAGGGGGTGCACGCGTCTGGAGTTCGTTTGCAGAGGCTGGAAGCCCTGGCGCGCCCATTCTCTCATTCTCCCTCTATCTGTCTTTCTCTCTGTGTCTGTAACTCTCAAATAAATAAATAGATAAATAAATAGAATAAATAAATAAATAGAAAATAAATAATAAATAAATAAATAGAAAATGAACAAAAAAAATTTAAAAAAAAAGATTCATATGTATATCACTTAGTAATATTTTTGTCAGCTAATTGAAATGGGAGGAAAGCAGCTCCCGGAGAGCAAGTGCTTTCCCTAAGAGTACTGTGGCCACAAGATAGTCTACAAAACCAGTGACAGTTATAATTGCAACAAGTTTTACTGTACAGGAATCGGAATTTCAGCAGGCAGGCCTAATTACAACCAAGACAGCACCCAAATGGGAATGAACCCCCAAGTGGGCATTCAACTGAGGGCTGAATTATGGGGGTTTAAGTATGTTGTGAATATCTTTTCTATAATTGAAAGTGTCCTAGGCTACAGTATAATGAAAGTCTCTCAGCAGCAACTGGAAAGGAACAAACAAACAACGACAAAGACACTTCTTCAGTTGGGCAAGAGTAAGGTGAGATGACTGGCAGGGAAGCAGGGAAGCAATCATTCATAACTGTCTCTGGCCAACTGCAACATTTCTCAGCAAACTCCCACAGCTCTGGACCCCTAAATTCTCGACTGTGCCCAGTAAACCATGTACTGTAGTTATAGTTCCCACAAGCGGGAGACGAGGGGGATGGGACGAATATTTTTTCCTAAATAATACTGCAAATAATTCATGGAAAAAATATAATATCAGATATTCTAGACAATCTGTCTCAAAAATATAAATTGTATAATTTAATGTTTTATAAAAATCAATTACTTGTGACTCTATAACTGCTTCACAAAGCTAAAACAGGAAGGATAATTTATTATATCTATGATAATATATCCTGATACATTTCGTGATCTTTATGTGAAATAAAATATAAGCATAGAGTATAGTTTGATTATAATTACAGAGCAAGTTATTCTTATTTAAAACCTAAGGTGTAGAATAACTTAAGTAGTGGAAAAAATAGATGTAGATCTGCTTGAACTAAATTTCTTTCCTACTAAATTAAATCATGGTCATGCTCTTTTTTGTTGTGATACTGTTCATAAAAAATGCTCTTCAGTTGAGCAGCTAAGGGTAATTTCACTGTTGATTTGTCAGCCCAAATGAAAGTAACTAACATGCAAATAGGACTAATGATTTAAAGAGCTACTAAGCTTTTTGGTTTATGGTGTAATGCAAGAGTTATCACTGGAGATATCTCTGTGGGACAATGGGATGTTAAGGGCCATTTTCTCTTTTTTCATTGAGGAAAACTGATTCATCATATGCCTGAACATCTGAAGATAAGTTTCTTCTGTGTACTAAATTAACAGTCAATATTAAGGCAGAAACATCCGACAGTAGAGTTCTGAAATGTTTAAAGTTATCTGTCACACTTTTTAACCATAACTAACTACATCAAAGATGATTCCTTCATCCATTAAAATGGTTTCCTAAGAGAATAATTTCTTTATCCATGTTAACATGTGAAAATTTTACATTATAACAGAAGCTTGAGGCCACTTGGCTTCTTGGTGAGCACCCCCACACACCCATTCAGTCCACTGGTTTATGTAAGAAGAGACTGAGGATCAGGCCCTTTTGGCACTGTTCCCACTCCCCACCCAACCACCCACACCAATACCACCCTGAGGAGGGACAACTAGAGTTGTCATACTCTGAATTCTCAGTCTCATCTTGTATAGAGACTGCCCTTTGCAGAGTAAGCTTCTCAGCTTCCCATGGCCACAGACTGGCAGATATGCTGTCAGCCTCCATGCACACCAATCAAGGCTGAGGAGGAGAACACTCAACATAGTTCCTAATGAGAGGCAATGATGAAGAATTCTTGGCTAGACAAAGGGATTATCTCCTCATGGGCTTACCACAGCCCTAAGAAAATAACACAATGCTATTATGTCCCCAACTTGCATACCTAGTCCAGTAATGGAAGTTTCTAATGAAAACTACTTACAGAAAACTCCAGACAAAAATTTCAAACTGTTATTATGATAACCATATTCAACAAGCCTAATAAGGTCATGAACAAATGACTGGATGAAATGAAAGAGAATCTAGAAAAATAACTCAATAGGCAACAGAATGGATTCAATGAATTCAAAGGTACCATAATCAAATGTTTGAATGAATTCCAAGAGCAGAGGCAAGCAAATAATTACAATGAGAAAGTCAAACCAAGAAATAAAAATGGAACTCAATGAAGAGGTAGACATACTGAAACCAAACCAAATTGGAAACATAAATGAAATGTCCCATTTAAAATGCTCCTAAGAAAGCCTCGCCAACAGAACAGGTCATGGGGCGAATAGACTAACAGGGCTTGAGAAAAAGACTGAGAAAATAATTTGGAAGCCCAAAATCAATGGGTACAAAAAAAAAAAAAAAAAAAAAAAAGTATGACTATTATGTGGGGAAATGTAGGATACTTGAAAAATACCAAAACCTTTGAATCATGGTCCTAACCAAAAGGGGAAGAACTGAAGGTTAAGGACATAGATAATATTTTCAATAAAATTAAAGGAAAAAAAAATTTCTGAATCTTACAAAAGACAGGCCCATCCAGGCACAGAAGGCATATTGAGCACTAAATAGATTGGACCAGAGGAGAAATGCCCAAGTCACATTATGGTTAAAACACTAGACACAGGGCGAGAGAGATGGCTTAGTGGTTAATAAACATTCCTGTAAAGCCTAAGGACCCATATGTGACTCTCCAGATCCCAGGTAAGCAACACGCACAGAGGTGAGGCAAAGGCAAGGTTGCACACGATTACAGTGGCTGAGGCCCTGGCACACCAATTCTATTCCACACTTTCTCTCTTTAGTTCTCTGTAAAATGCAAAACAAAATAAAATAAACATCAAACACATAAAACAGAGACTACGAAGGGAGAAACAACATGTTACTTTTAAGAGTAAGCCCATCAGAATTAGAAACATTTTTAATAGATACTGTAAAACCCAGAAGGACTTGGGATAGAGTATCCAAATTAGGAAATAACACAACTGCCAACAAAACTACTACACCCAGAAAAATTATCACTCAGTAGAATGTGAAAGAAAAACTTTTCATAGCAGGAGCACAAAGCCAGCCCCACAGAGAATACTGGAGGCAATACTTTTCACCGAATTGAAGAACAAATGTACTCAAGTGTTATAGAAGGAAAAGCAATAATCAAATGTAAACACCTTTAAAAGAAAATGAAGATCAAGAAAACAACACAGAATCTTTAATTTGACAGACAAATTAACTCTTCACAATAATAAATCTAAATATCAGGAGAATCAAACCGCTAAACAAAAGACACAGGTTAACATTCTGTTTCAGATAACTTATCCATCAACTTTCAGTCTTCAAGAAACACATCATACCTTTAAAGATAGTTTGGGGTAAAAGAATGGAAAAAGATATGCCAAGTAAATAGACATAGGCAACAAACAGGTGTAGCTACATCTGACAATATGGACTTTTAAACCAAAAGTAATGCAAGGAGATTTATCCACTTTATACACAAAGGGGAACATTTCAACAAGAAGGTACCACAATCATAGCCATATATGCAGTAAACACAGATGTACCAAATTTTATAAAGCAAAATCTATTATACTCTAAATCAGAAATAAATACCAACCCAATAATGTTGGGTAAATTTATTATACCCTCAAAGATAGGTTCTCTAAACAAAATATAGAAAAACAGTGGATCTAAACAACACCATTTGATCATCTACAGAACATTCTACCTATACTGTCTGAAATAGACATTCTTCTCAAGTAGCATGTGAAACCTTCTCTAAATTAGATCATATACTAGGTTAAAAGTAAGTCTCGCTTTTTTTTTTGCCAAGATGGGGATGAAAGGGAAGAAGGAAGCTCCTGCCCCTCCCAAAGCTGAAGCCAAAGCAAAGGCCCTGAAAGCCAAGAAGGCCATGGTGAAAGACATCCACAGCCACAAAAAGAAAAAAGATCCACACGTCACCCACCTTTCTGCGACCCAAGACACTGCGCCTCTGGAGGCAGCCTAAATACCCTCTGAAGAGCACCCCAGGGAGAAACAAGCTTGACCACTGTGCCATCATCAAGTTCCCCCGACCACGTAGTCGGCCATGAAGAAGATAGAAGATACCACCACCCTGGTGTTCAGTGTAGACGTTAAGGCTCACAAGCACCAGATCAAAAAGGCTGTAAAGAAACTCTATGACCTTGATGTGGCCAAAGTCAACACCCTGATCAGGCCTGATGGACAGAAGAAGGCCTATGTTTGGCTGGCTCCAGATTATGATGCTTTGGATGTTGCCAACAAAATTGGGATCATCTAAACTGGATCCAGCTGGTTAATTCTAAATACACCTTTTTTTTTTCACCATAAAGAAAGTAAGTCTCCACAAATTTATGAAAATTAAAATAACTTTTTTTATTATAATGGAAGAGAATTCAATAAAGCTAGAAATCAAAAAGAGAAATGAGAGAAAAATATAAAAACTACTGGGGATTGAATTACACACTATTGAACAATGAATGAGTCACTGAAGAAATCAAGAAGAAAATGTTTTTAAAAATCAGATAACTGAATGACAATGAAAATACAACATATGAAAATTGATGAGACACAATGAAGGCACTTATGATAGAAAATTTTATAGCTCTTAATGTCTACAATACAGAAATAAATAGATCTAAAATAAATAACTTAATGAACAATCTGAAGGCATTGACAATAAAAGAAAAAAGTAAGCAAAAAGTGTGAGAAGCAAATAATTAATCAATATCAGGGCAGAAACCAATAAAATAGAAGTGAATCAAACAATTTAAAAAATTTGTTTTTTGGTTAGTTTTTTTTTTTTTTTTTTGTTTGTTTTTGGTTTTTCAAGGTAGGGTTTTACTTTGGTCTAGGCTGACCTGGAATTAACTATGTAGTCTCAGGGTGGCCTCGAACTCACAGTGATCCTGCTACCTCCGCCCCCCGAGTGTTGGGATTAAGAACCTGGAACAGATCATTCTTAGTGAACTTATCAATCACAGAAAGATAATCACCACATAGTTTCACTCATCTGCAGCACCTAACCTGAATCTACCCAAGATGTCAACATACCTAGCAAGCATCTCGAGGTCTGGTCAATAGGGTGGGTGGGGAGGGAGGGGAGGGAAGAGGAGGGGTTGGGGAACACAAATCTGGAACCAAACAGCAATGGTACCATAAAATTCTGTATCCTAAAAGACAGACCAATTGTTTGAACCTTACCAGGCCCTTAGAGGGAACACCTGAGTCACAAGTCACTGGAGAGAGTATGATGAAGACTGACCTTAATCTTCTAAAGCCTCTCTCTCCCTCCCTCTCCCCCACCCCTCTCTCTCTCTCTCTCTCTCTCTCCTCTCTCTCTCCCTCTTCTCTCTAACTCTTTAATATCACATATCTTTTTCTTCCTTTTCTTCATGGGCACTGACTAACTCCCAGTACCAGCAGGTGGCTATCATCCACAATGAGCTTTTGATCAGAGAGACCTATATACAAGGTTTCCTAAAAGAATGACAGATTTTTGTCAGAGTACTTGATGACCCACCAAAAAAAAGGTTAGTGGTAAGACACCATATGCAGTTGACACATAACATTGAGTGATATGGATGGAAGCTGGAAGAGAGTCAGTCCCCAGACAGTCAGTGTATCTAGTGCCAGAAGGTGCTACACAGGTGACAGGGGGAAATTGATCAATATCTGTCCAAGAAACTCATGGTCTAACCTACTTAGCATCAAATAACCTGTCTTAATGCTCACACAAGTGCAATACTGTCGGACAGTCATGGTGTGAAACCAACTGCTCTGAATTTGGCTAACTGATCCACTCAGTGGAAAGGAACCCATAGCTGGAGCTGGGAAACAAGTTAGAACCATATCCAAAAATGAGCCTGCTCTCCAATATCAAGCTACCAGCAATTGTGGGCTACAAGAAGACCTCCATCTATAAAATTATCTCTAAAAAAAATAAGGGTTATCCCATTTATCTGGTGCTAAGTTTACTCTCTGTTGGAAAATCTGCTTCTCTTTTTCAGATAGATGCAGGTCTTAAGGAGAGAACCACCTTATCATACCTCAAAAGGGCCCCAGCTGAATCTATGAATAGTTGACAAAACAAGCAAGGGTGCTATTTTCTTGGTGAACCGAGTACCAACATGAGGGTGAAAGAGATTGACACAGAGAAAAATAAACTCCTATCAAATCAGATATACAGAGACACAGAGGCTGCCAAGACCTCGTCACTGAAGCAGACCTAAAATGAACCCAACATGGCTCAGGTAAATTTGTTGAAGAGGGAGGGGAAAGAATGTCAGAATCACATGTTGAATCATGACAGAGACATCTCCTCATACCCATAACTGAGGGCTATCTCTACAATGAATGACCCATATACCTCAACAAGGAGGGGCCAGAGGAAGGATGGATGGCAGGGAGGAGGCTAACAATGGTATCAACTTGACTGTATTCACTGAGTACAAAAGAAATAAAGAAAATAAATATTTTTTTTAAAAAAAGAACAGGTTCTTCAAAAAAAAAAAAAAAAGATGGCTAAATCCATGGACAAGTGGCCACATTGCTCAAAAGGAAGTGAGATTAGACCCTAATCAGCATCAGCAAGATTAGAGATGAAAAAGGATTCTATTGTTATGTTGTTGACTAAACACTTGATGTAAAACAGATACTGTTTTCATTTTCAAATTACAAGAATCAGTTTTATAGTGTCTCCACTCCATTCCTAGTAGAGGTGGTCTTCACTTGAAATTGACACCCTTCAAAACACAGCAAGTTTCACCCAACTCTTCTTTGCTATCACTGAAAATTGCTGGACCTGGAAAAAAGTATAGTAAGTACTATTATCCAAGATCAGCATGACATAACTGTATATTCTCTCTCACATGTGGATCCTAACATGAAGTAGTTTGATCTGCTTATCAGTTACAGTAAGGATCAGGAGTACTGGTTAGGAAGCTAGAATTAGGCTTGTAAGGAAAAGTAGGAGGGATTAAAGGAAGGGATGGTAAACAGGCAAGCTAAAGTATGTAAGACTTTGGATTAGATGGGATTTGAGGGGGTAGGGGTAAGGGAGGGGAAGGAGATATACAAAACTGACTATGGCATTAATCAGTGCTATAGAAACCTACTGTTTTATGGGCTAATTATGCTAATTAAGATATCTCTTAAAGAGAGTGAGAAACAGAGTAAGAAAGAAAGAGAGAGAGAAGAGGAAGAGAGACAGAGAGAGAGTGATGATTTGAGTAGCCTTCAAAGTGTAGATTATTTAATCTAAAACCATAAAATACTAATTTTAAATTACACTGCCCTAATAGAGTTATGCCCCAGGACACCAAAACAATACTGTCTATTGCCAAAGCAATTTATTACCCACCAGAACTAAATGTTAAATCCGTACTTATGACACCCCAGACTGCATCTGAAGGACATTGAGAGATCAAGCTGGAACTGAGATGGAAGTCACCTCCCTGCTGACTAACTCTCACTGCTAGAAATGGCTATGGGAAATGCTGTGGATAAAAAAGTCATCAACAATGTAAATACAATGTATCCTGGGAGCTACAAATCAACCGGCAAGGCAAGGTGTTTCCACCAGTGCAATAGTGGCACATAGGTTATTGAGTAAATCAGCTGCTCTCTGACTGACTGTGAGGCCCACACACTGGGTGAGAACTTATGCTTGCACTGAGCACCAAGTCAGAAGACTAAGGCTCAGAAGGTCATAAAAACTAGAGGGAAGCTTCCACTGTTCTTTGACTGAAAGAAGAGGTTATGCCAAGCAAAAATCTTCTAAATGTGTCCCCGCCCACTTTGATTCATATTTTTCTCACTCTTAGTTAGACAATATGCTTTTTACACATGGCTATGAATACTGGAAAACCTAAGCCTATGAGACTGACAAGAAAAGAAATCTGAATGCCTAACATTTGATTCATCTCTATCATACTGATAGGACCAGAGAATAGTACAGAGAGCGTGGTGGATTGAAACTGAGGGATGCTGTCAATGAGAGCCTAAGCACCTCCTACAAGGAGATGATGGTAGATACTGAGGAAACTCAAATTTATCAAAGCAAAAATTCAGAGGCTTTTGAGAGCTCAACACTAAAAGAGATTTATAACATGTCCTCCAAAGGTCAGGGTACAATTGACCACTTGCAGAAGTGGGAAAACTGTAAGAGCCATAGAGTTGTGGGAAGGTGTACTTCAAATTACTGCCCCCCCCCCCGCAAGTCTTCACAAGGACTGACTGGTTGCTACTTGTCTCCCACTATGATTATTAATAAGTCTGCTGAAAAGAGCCATCAGAAGATTGGAGGTAACAGGGAGGGGACATAAGAGCCTAACACAATGGAATTATGACCAATTTGCAGGATGTTTGTATACAAGTCTCAAAAATCTATTAAAAATAGAGGCTGTCATCTGAGGCAGTAACTGCTCAAATGGGAAGTGAACAGTAAATATGAGCTAATGGAAGTTCTTTAAGAAAGTTGATACAGGACTGGAGAGATGCCTCATTGGTTAAGACCCTTTTCTGCAAAGCCTAAGAACCCTGTGCACACATAAAACCAGATTCATTCAGTTGCACATGCGTCTGTGTTTTGTTTGCTGAGGCTAGAGGCCTGCGTGTGCCTAATGCTTGTTCTCTCTCTCTCTCTCCCTCTTTCTGTCTCTCAAATAAATAAATATCAAAGGAATAAAGTTACTACAAAAACAAGATTTATACGAGAGTACACATTGAAAGTCATCCAAAGGACAGAGTTATCTGAAAATATAGAAGATACGATATTATGTGTACCTCTTTGTGGTTTTACAATTTCCTGTCCTGAGTATATGTAAAGTAATAATTATAAGGCCCATGATATTCACTGAACACTATATACCATATATTTTTCAAAAACTGTCAAATTAAAATAGAACTTAGGAATAAAGAGAATAACATTATTTCAATTTTAACATTTTAATTTTACACAAAGCTAAAATAGTCCTTCTTCAAACATTAGAATATTTAAAAACCCAACAGGGTATCTAAAGAAACTGTTATTCTATTTTAACTTTTTTTCAGGTTTACTGAATATTATAGTGGTGTGATGTAAAGTGTATAATTATAATAAAAAGGTGAGGAGATGAATTTATGGTCTTTGGTGTAGTATAAGGGACACTTGTCAACTCTTCCAGACAGCAGCACCTGGTCTCAGCTCCTTTAATGTTGTCATAATACTAAGACTTTTTCTTGACACAATGGGGATAAACGTTTCATCAAAGATGCTTTGGAAGACCAAGTAACTAGTCTGCAAGTAGCAGTAATGACTGACCTGTATGAGTTAGCACAAGCACGTAGGAGAATGTAAGCAGCACATCCACACTCAAAGGGTGTACAACCCACTGGAAGGACTCTAATCCGCTGACCTCACCAAGGCTTGCTGGTGCACTTCCAGTAACCCCACTGTCTGTGACAGACCATATTCGCAATGACAGACACACCACAAACTGCTGGACATCAGAAGGCCCATATTATTCTACAGAAGTTCAAACTCTGTAGTTTCCTCACTTGTATAGAGTGTCTGAGTCAGTAGAGCACAGCTAGGTTAAGCTTGCTGGTTTTAGGAGTTTGTCAATTTGAAGTCAAGACCACTGCTGTTGGGCAAGCAGTAGAGATCCTACAAAACTGACTTTTGCACTTTGAACATGAAAATGACAATATTTGTTGTATATCAAGTGTCTACTCGGTGACATGACGTAACATAACATAACAAAAATGATGTAAGCTTAACTTGCCAATTGAAATAACAACCTACCATTATGACTTATAATTCACATTTGTAAATTATGTTTAGCTTGTATAACAACAAAATTATCTTGTTTGATGTTATTTCATTTTTACATATCCTTTTATGGGGATAGCATGACCTGAAAAGACAGTATTTTATTATTATTAGTAGTAGTATTAGTATTATTATTATTATTATTAATGTTCAAGAATGTTTGAACAACTTCTGAACTCAATAAAATACCTTGAGAGAAGTACTGTGCATAAACCCTACACTTGTTACTGAAGACATTGTATACACATGTGGTTTCTGCTACTGTAATACATAATAACAATAAAAATACTTAAGCATTGAATTTATGAGACAAGGAAAAATAGCAATAAACAGATAAAATATTGTCAGGCTTAAATTAGATTCCAATTTATTTGAAATATAATATGGTATTAATTTGCCTTGAAACACATTTATTCAACTTATATTGTTGTCTGCATTACACAAAGCTCATACCTATTTCCCCAGAAAACAACACAAACAGAAAATAATTTTTCTAGACAATAAATTTTTAGTGACTTTTTCCACTGGTGAATTTCTTAGTCATTGATTAGCCAGAGTTTTTCTCTTTGTCTCATCACTTTGATGTGGTCCAATCACATTTCTTGATTTTGACAGAACACAGTAACTGAAGTTCAGATGTTTAAATAAGCAAATCACAACACCAATGCATATATTCCATGGATCTCAAAGCCTTTCCCATACAAAAGTTAATTTAAAATACTACCTCATTCCTGAGATTAAATCTCACTTTTAAGAACACTTCTCAGCAAATGAAAGCCAGTACTCATTAACTTGCTGACACCATTCTCTATAAGAATAGGAGCAAGAGCCAAGTTTAATTTTATGAAAATAAAGTTCCATGCTTTATCTTTGCAACATAAGTCACAATGTTTATAATTATTAAAATATTACAATACAATTTAGTGAGTTCATGTTCTGAGTGACATGAGTAATTGGAATGACACTATTATCTTTTTATTGAAGTTAAACTTAAAAGTCTCTATTACTAGAGAACAAAAATTTTCATGGTCATACACCTGACCTTTCTATATCACTATGAAGTATTTTTAGAACACATTAAATATGCATATTTGAAATTTTTTGGAAATCAGAACAATGTAAGACATATGAAATGTATAATCTAACATTGTATTTTTGGCTCCCTTATGCATCACCTTTGGGATTTAATTTACCTATCAAATTGTGCTAATCTTAAAATATGTAAGATATTTTCCCAGAAGAAGTGAATTATATTGTGTAGGAATGATTTTGACAGTTGAAAAAGAATTATCTCTAAATAATTAATGACAACCCTTCCTTTTCTTTTTTATCTGAAAAGATCATTCAAGTCATGTTCCCTGAAGGTTCACTGTCCCATGAAGACAAAGTTGACAGGTGATGGCTAGATATTTTTAATTAGAAGAAACCCCAAAGTAAAGAGCTTTCCAGAAGGAGTAGCAGTTAGCTCCATAAACAATATTTGACATCTGCTTGGTTAAATTAGAATGAACACCTGCCATTCTATACTCAGAATGCTTGCTGCTGACTAATTTCATGTAAAAACTAGAATGCTAAACTTAACTTTGGTCAAGCATTTAGATTAAAGTATAATCTTAATTTTTATTTGTTTTAATAACATTCATTACACAATTTATATATGAATTCATTTTCTTGCCAAAGATTTTGTTAAAGTTATATTAAAATTAAGAACCCATTTGAACACCAACTGTAATCTCATTCTACTTTTTAACTCAGAAGACAAGAAGCATAAAATTTTATATTTGGTTAAAATGATTATTTCTATAGAATAACATAATGAATAATTTATCTTTTATCCCCTACACTCTTATTTCTTGATAGTACTTTTTCTCAACTATTCATAGGGCAGAGAGAGTACAAGGAAATTGAATGCATAATGAGTTATAAAGTGATAACTACCATAGAATTTCAAAGAAAAAATAAGAATCAAAGAATCCAGAATACGTTTGCTAAGGAATATTACATTTCTCATAAAGTAATGAAGTCTTGAATGTGAAGGTATCAGTGAAAAAAATAGTGGGAGAGGAATGAGAAGAGGTGACATATGGGCATGGGGAGGAGAGCATGCAGGGAGAGGCGGGGCAACAGAGTGGCCTTGATCGCATGATGCTGAGCACTGTCAAAGAAAAGCAAGAGGGAGCACATTACTGAATAAGAGTAGTTAGAAAAAGGAAGGGCTGCCAATTAATTTTATGAGTCCAATGAAAACCAAAATATGAGCACTCTTGCCTAAGAAAGAAGGAAAAAAATGTTAAGAGCACCACTGTATATAGCTTCTTTCTTTAAGTTTTCTTTTACTCATTAGTTTTGGTAAAATTTTCTTTTATTGTCTAAGGTAAAGAAAAATTAAACTTATAAATTATTAATGTTAATTTTAGTAGCTATTATATTGCACAATGAAAATTGCAAATGTGAATATAAGAACAATTAACACACATGTAAAATCACAAAAGCCAGAAGTTTGCATTTTACAACTCATACATACATAACTTTTATGCTCTTAATTGGGGAATAGTGGAAAACCAACTCATCTCCTCCTACTTTGCTTCCTGATACAAACACATCCTCCAGGGCTTCTGCATAAAAATTAGTAAAACTAGACTCAAAAGAAAATGAGCATTGCAGTTACCTACTTTTCCATTCCATTTATGTCCCCATGTTCAACAAAGGCAGGTAGTTAAATAGGAGTGAACACATGAGAATTAATAGAAGGAGAAAACTATGGTAGTTCCTTGTTCATTTTTGGTTTGTAGAACACCATTAATTCACTCAATGCAGGTAATGTTTAAATGACAGAGTTGCTTGTGACAAATTCCAACACACTATTGATGACTTAGTCATATACATAACACCCTTACATTATTCTCACTAGGATTCTTGTTGAAGGTCTATAAACCATGCGAACATGCTCACTCTATGTTTGGAGGTAGCTGCAAATGTTTGTATGTGGATAGGATAATTAGGAATAGTGTTCAGCTGTGTGAAACTCCTTACTTGTTCTTTTATCCATTGAATTTCACTTATAAACCATGATAGGCTTAATATCTATAATCTATCAAGAACTCAAAAGATAAATAATAAAAACTCAGACAACCCACTCAAATGGAATGCAACATTTGAGAATTTTATGAATTTCATGAAGGAAAAAGACCCCTAAACTCAACACAGACTATGGGCAATAGTACAGGTTATATACTGATAAAACAGATCTTTGGTGGGGAGAGGGGAGCAAGAGGCAGGGATATAAGAAAGTTACCAAGAGCTGTGTGGGGTGGCTTATCTCCTTGTGTCTCACTATCTTCTGAAAAAAAAAAAAAAAAAAAAAAGATTCTCCAATAGAATAGAGTCACCATACGTTGAATGGGATAAACATTGTTAATTTAGGGAGATTTTGATGGATGCAGCTCATCTTTGGGCCAAAAATAGTGGGAACTTTTCACTGGAGACCATAACCTTGGTCTCCAGAGGATTATGACCTGGTTTCCAGTTACACCTATGAGTTTTTTCCACTGAGCGTATCTGTTAGCCAATCAGAAAGCTATCGGTTACCCACCATGATTGTGTGCCACTATTGCACTGGTGTGCATGTCATGTCAGGCCAGTGGCTTCTGAGTATATTTGAACCCCCCCTATTGCTCATACCACTATTGGGTACTTTTCCCTGGTAGCTGATGTAGCACTTTCCAGCACAAAAATGAGCTAACCATTTGAGAGCCAGCTCCCTTCTGGATTCCAGCTGCATCTCTCTGTGTTCTGTGTCTGAAGCATTTGGTGTCTTTAGCAGTAGGGTGTTATTTTTTACTTCCAGTGGATAATAAAATGCTTTGACAGAAGCCTGTCTTGTCTTGGGGATCTGGTAGGTGTCTTTGATCAACAGCTCAATGTGGGTAGCAACCGATTTCTGGTACTACAAGTTACAGGTCAGACCCAAATGTTTTTTGTTTTTTTTTTTTAATTTTTTTTTTTTTTTTTTTTTTTTTTTTATTTGAGAGCGACAGACACAGAGAGAAAGACAGATAGAAGGAGAGAGAGAGAATGGGCGCGCCAGGGCTTCCAGCCTCTGCAAACGAACTCCAGACACGTGCGCCCCCTTGTGCATCTGGCTAATGTGGGACCTGGGGAACCGATCCTCGAACCGGGGTCCTTAGGCTTCACAGGCAAGCGATTAACCGCTAAGCCATCTCTCCAGCCCAGACCCAAATGTTTTAAGGCTAGGTTTCAATCCACCTTCTCCAGAGCCCCTCTTTATAGATGATCTCCCCATGCTCCTGATGAGGACTGTAACTTTTAGTCTACTTTCAAGAAGAAAAGTTTCTACAACTACCAGTTCATTTTTGGTTTAGTTTTATGTTTATTTCCCACAAACCTCCCCTTCCCCTGAAAAAAATCTTTGTATTCCTGCCATCTAGGCCTTAAGTTGCCTGTCAGGTATGCCAACAATGCAAGCTATTCCAGATAAGGAACCAGAGATGAATGAGAACATCTGGCGTTTGTCTTTCTGTGATTATATGAATTTGCTGGGAATGATATGTTCCAAGTCCATCCATTTTTCTATGTATTTCATTGTATCATTCTTTCGTATTCCTGAGTAGAATTCCATTGCCTAAATGTACCACATCTTCATTATCCATTTGTTTGAATTGAACAGCTTATAAACATAGTTAAGCAAATATCTCTGCATTGAAGCATGAAGCCTTTAGAGTAGATGCCCAGTAGAGGAGTAACTGGGTCTGTTGGTAGTTCTATTTTCATCCTTTTCAGGGTCTCCATATTGATTTCCATAGTAGCTGTACAAGTCTACATTTTCACCAAGAGTGAATGAGGGTTCCTCCTTACCCAAATCCCTGTCAATAGTTATTATCATTTGATTTTTAATGATTACTATCCTGACTAAAGTAAGGTGGAATTTCATAGTTGTTTTAATTTGCATTTCTCTGATGCTTAAGGATCTTGAACATCTTCTTAAGTGTGTAAGCCATTTGTATTTCTTCCTCTGAGAATGCCCTATCCAATTCTCTACTTCATTTTCAGTGGGTTGTTTGAATTTTTATTATTTAGCTTTTCAGTTCTTTGTAGACTCTAGATATTAGGTCTGTCAGTGATATAGCTGGCAAAGATTTTCTCCTATGCAATGGGTAACCTTTTGATGCTGATCTGCACTTCCCCCAAGACCCAGGTGAAACCATAGTGGAATTGATGTGATAAGAAAGAGTGCTGCTTCCATGGTGAGCCTATCAATCAGTACCAGGGTGGAGGGAGAGATATTCAGAGGATAGTCAACACATGCTAAAGCAGAAATCAAAAAGCTCTTGAGAGCTCATCACTGAAGTAGTCTTAGAACACATCCATCTCAGCTCAGGGAACTTTGCGGAAGAGGGATCAGAAAGATTGTAAGAGCCACGGGGTGGGAGGGCATATCCAGAGGCACTGCTGTCTCCCTCTCCAGACTGACTGCTGCTCTAACAACTCATAACCCACAATCCTATGGGATTACCAGCAACCGCACTAAGGAGGGCCCTCAGTGGAATAGGGGAAGGGAGGAAGGAAATGAGGGTATCAACACATAGTGCATCCATACAAAGTATATTCATAAAAAATAACTAAAATAAATAAATGAAAAAAAGAAAATTAATAAGTGACCAGTTGGCTATAGCCCACTGTGATAATTTTAAAATCACTCTAAAGAGAATAACACACTCCAGAGTTTCAAGGACCAGAGTGCTCATATTCTAATTTTATGCTCAAGTCATCCACTTGGGTTTCTCAACTGCTAAATCTCTAGACCTCTGTAAAATACTCCAAATATTTTACTGGCTCACAGCATATGTTTCTCTTACTTTGTGTTTATAAATTTGCATTATTACACAGACACATTTGGTGACTCTAAATTTTATGTAAGCATGGCAACTCTTAAATATCGTCACAGGGAATCTGAGCCATGCAGATCAATCACTAAAGCTTTCTAATGCAATACTTACTATGCGCTAATGGACTTCATTCAAATTTAACTGGGGAGACAATTAAATATATAAAGTACTTTTTGTGCAAGCATGAGGAGAAAAGTTTAGTTCCCCACAACCCATGTTAATGCTTTGCTGGTGTATTGGCCCACTTTACTTTCCAGCACTCAGGAAGTGAAGACACAGCAAGATGGCTTGCTAGACCAAGCTGCAAACTCTTTTTAAGTGAAAAAAAAAAAAAAACAAAACCCTGCCTTAGTCAATAAGTAGTGACGATTTTCATTGTCATTCTCTGGCCTCCACATACACTTATACCTACATATGTGTACACATACACACACACACCCCACACCACATACAAAAGATAAAAGAAAATATATAGCGTGATCTTCTTTTACATGGAAACAAATCTGCCCAGAGGGGCTGAGGAAGTGGCATGTTTAAATTACCACTAGTATGAAGTATTCAAACTTCTGCTCTTCCATCTGCATAGTTTATTTCCTCTAGTGAAGCTAAAGAGGAAAACATGGACATGATTTGTTGTCCTTTATGAAGGAACATGTGCTTCTATTAACATTAGCTCAATTGATTATTCACGTTTTTTAGTCAGGCATTTGTAAAGATTAGTCTCCTGATATGTCTCAAATTCTGTTTCTGATGTTCAGTTAGAAAAAAAAAAATGTGGGCTGGAGAGATGGCTTAGCAGTTAAGTGCTTGCCTGTGGAGCCTAAGGACCCCGGATTGAGGCTCGATTCCCCAGGACGCACATCAGCCAGATGCACAAGGGGGTGAACACCTCTGGAGTTCATTCACAGTGGCTGGAGGCCCTGGCACGCCCATTTTCTTTCTCTTTCTCTCTCTCCCTCTCTCTCTCTCTTTCTGCCTCTTTCTCTCTCTGTCACTCTCAAATAAATAAATAAAAATAAACAATTTTTTTTAAATGTGACCAGTTTTGACCTTAAAGTCATTTACTTACAGTAATTATTGCATTTTTGCTGATGTTTTAAAGTAGAAAGTTCTTCAGCTTTGTGTGTGTGTGTGTGTGTGTGTGTGTGTGTGTGTGTGTGTGTGTGTGTTTATATCCAGTTACTATTAGGAACTACATAAAGTGGCAGCTTTTAGACAATTTAAAGTTTTTCACAATTTCTATAGCCAATAGAACTCTTACATTGTAATTGCAATGAGATTCTCGGAGAGAATTGTGTAGAACGGCAGTACCAAAGAAGCATTTTTGCTGTGATACTGGTATGAATAACAGAGCAGAAAATGAATGAGTTTAAATATTCTGTTCTAGGGACCTCATGGTGTCTTCAGCACAATTCCAAAGGATGCCTTCTTTGCTCCTCACCAGTGGCCAGAGGCAGTCACTGTCAATGGGAAAAATTCTCCAACACGTTCTTGCTGAAACTCATTTAATTTTTTATTGTTGTTGTTGTTATTTTGTTTTGCAAGGTAGGGTCTCACTCTGGTCCAGACTGACCTGGAATTAATTCTGTGGTCTCAGGGTGGCCTTGAACTCATAGCGATCCTCCTACCTCTGCCTCCCAAGTGCTGGGATTAAAGGCGTGTACCACCACGCCTGGCAGAAACTCATTTAATTTTGACATCAACTTTTTTCTGTATCTCTGTTCCTTCTAGAAACAAGAGACACTTTATTTTAACAACTTTGTTGGTGACAAAATATTAAGAAACCCTACCTTCTGGTTTGATTTTCCATTATGGTTTCTAGCATTTTCTCTACATGTAATGTCTTTCCTAATTAAGTCTGTAGATTGAGATTATTTCTTAAAGGCCCTAACAATATTTATATTATTTATAAGGTCTTCCTTAAATTTTCATTTTTCATTTATATAGTGGACATTTTGGAATGCTCAATATGTGCTCATCATTTTTTCATACAGGTAATCTTTCAACATTGCTTCTCAGATACTGTTGCACACCCATTTATGTAGACACTGACATACAGAAGGCTAGATTACTCTCTAGAGGCAAGGCAATTTTATTGCTTCCATTCAAAACTATTAATTCCTATGCTATGTTCTTCAAAATAAAATGTTCCCTGGTTTCTACACTTTATTAGTTTACTTACTGATAGTGTACACTTAATCTTCTTTAAATTAAAAAAATAAAATAAAATTCCTATCTCAATTACATGGTAAGATTCATGACATTCGATATTGTGTTTATACTTAGGAATGTTTTTCCCAGTATTTAATACATTGAATTGAGTCTAACAGTCATGGTAAATCAAAGTAGATTTAGAGCCAGTCTTGTAGTTTTACTATTTCTTATGATTCAAAGAAATTGTGTTTAGTGTAATGACATTTGATGGGTATTTTTGTTTTTTTTTCTATGGGTGTTTGATCACAGAAGAGCTATCCTACAAAATTAATCATTTTCCCTTGTTTTCAAATTATTGATATAACATAGGACACTGCTATTATTATTCCAAGTTTAAAGAGGTAAGTATTGGAGTAGTTAAATTATGGTACATTATAGTATAGGTTAATTCTATAATAATGAGTTGACTCATAGTTTATCCACATATGTATGTATAGAATGGTGTATTATATATAGTTTGTCCACATATGGTACAATATAAAACTCTATAGTATAATAACCTAATAAATAAATGTTTTAAGGTTTGAGTCGAAAGATGGCTTTATAATACTATATACATTATAAATAAGTTTAGAGTTCTAAAAATAAGTTACCCCATAGTAAGAAATACTTTCTTATTCAGACAATGTCAAGGAAAATTTAAAATGAAAATTTTATTTAGATTATTGTTAATTGGCAATTAACATCCTTCACACCTGTATAGGTTTTCTTAGTTTACATGACATGGGTATCTCCAGTGCCTTGCTTTATGCTAGGAATGATATTAAGCTCATTTCTCAGTCTTTTGTTGGGATAGAGACCCTATTACTTACTGTTAAAACAAACAAACAAACAAAAAATCAAGAAACTTGATTGCTAGACTCCAATTCTTTCCAAGTAGTTCCCCGTCCACAAAAAGGTAATAATAATTTGCACAGCTTTCTAGGGAAATCATTTATTTCCCCCTTATTCTGAAGGAAGCAGCGTTCATGCTGGGTGGCTGACAGCAGGTGTTAATTCTGTGAGTACTAATTTAACATAGCAGGTGTCAGATACACTGGGTATTAGCTGCATGGTTGCTACCAAGTGATGACAATCACTAAATTAGCTCCGATCAGGTGCCCATGGCACTTGCAGGCCTTCTGCTCAGTTCCATCACTCACCTGAGCTTCTTCGGTTGGGCAGCCCCCAGTGGAACCCTGCCAGACAGCCGTGCAGGCACTTGTGCAGCGTGAGCTACTACTCCAGGGAGGTGGGAGCTTCCCCATCTCCACCTTCATTTCCTTTCAGTCACAAGTGAGGTGACATATCAAGCTAATTGTATTCATTTTAATTTTTAAAATGATGGATAATACTATAGCAAAATTTTCAACAGCTGCTTCAAAATTAACTCCTCTCCCAAAATGTTGCCAACCACCTGCTCCCAACCCTATCCCTCTTTCCTACACTTACAAGTAATCTGGAAACAAATATGCAACCAAATGTCCTTTGATAACAAGTACAGTTTCAGCAACAAGCAATCTAAAGTTATGGTTTCCTTTTCATCTATATTTTGACAACTGGAAAAATAGCTTTTCAAAACTGTTGAATACTTTTAATATGTGTCTTCTACGTTTGTAGCAAATTATTGACATATTTCAGCATCGATATTTTCCAGCATTTTGGATAAATTCTTAGCTGTGTTTTCATACATATATTTATTTTGTGTGCCCCCATGTTGCAGCTTGTACTATTTTATTTTGCACTAATACTTTTGCTGCTAATAGTTTCACTCTTTGTTCTCTTTAAAAATCACTTTCATAAGATTCTTCTTTGTACCCTCTTCCCTTTTCCAATAATTCAACTCTTACTTAATTCTTATTGTTTTTAAAAAGTGGCATGACTCTGAGGAGGCATTCTGCTCTTTTTTATAACTATGTGCCTGATAGTGTTAAATTCTAAGAAAACTCAACAGCTTTCTGAATTACATAACATTTTCTACAAAACTTTCTTTGAAGAGAAAGATGTGATATTGATGTTCTTTATGTAACCTTGTCCTAATTCCCCGACCTTTGAATATCATGTTGCATCTGATGGCAAGAATATAGGAAATAAATTGAATTTTCATCAAAATTTTCATGTTCATGTTCTTTAAAATGTATCTGCTTGTTCATAAAACCTATGCAAATGCTGCCAGCTGTCCATTTTTGACTATTCTTGGTTAGCTGGTTGACACTGTGTTCAGTGATATGGTGAAAGCTGTCTTTTGTGAAACAAAGGATATAATTCATAGGCTTTACCATGAGAATAAAGCCACCTACAGGGCTATTTTATAGCAGATGATCTAAAAGAAATGAAGAGGGATGCTGAGTGAGGTGCCATGCACAGATAAGGACAAAGCCAGTCTGCAATGTGAACACTAACTTCCATGGGACCAAATTCCAATGTTGCCTTTTATTTTGTTGTAATCAACAAATGTGCAGTTTATGACCTGGTACATGACAGCCCCTTTATGATGTACTTTAGAGAGGTCTTACTTTATGAGAGGAGAGTGGGCATGATGTCTTTGAAATGGAGATCTAAAAATATAATGAGGATGTACTCCTCATATCATAAATGCATTTTATGTAAGATTTACTTTCATCACTGAGAGCTTATTGTGTGGACAAAAAAAGACTTCATGGAATTCTTTAAGGAGCTTCCAAGCATAGCAACAACACCACACCCCAAGCTGGGAAATGAGATGAATTAACTAGATAAGATTTCCTTCATGGAGGTTATTACATTTATGGAACCATTGCATGCTAACAGATCTTCTGTATCAGTGCTGGCAAAGACAATGTGGCCAACAAAAGCCTCAGGCTCGACTCACCAATTCAACATAGGTAACAACTCTTTTATCTCTCCTTTCTGGTGAATATAATTGCATAAAAACTGATTGATGAAGCATGAATTAGTGATTCTTGACATTAAAATGATGACATAACATTGAAGGTCAGCTAAGTAAGGCTTTGCCAATTGATTATGACTTTATCCAAACACAGGTCTTGAATATGATAGCATTGTTATAGGTGCAGTTCTGAGTCCAGGGGAATAGTCTTTGAACTTTCTGGATTTTCATGTTCCAGGATATAGAATTGTACAAAAGAAACATGTGTGAATTGTTTTTTAAATTTTTTTTATTAATTAGTTTTGTATTCAGCAAATACAGTCAGTTTGGCACCATTATTAGGATCATCCGTGACCTACCCCCTCCCCATTAGCCCATCCTTGTTGAGGTATGTGGGTTGTGCATTATGGAGTTAGCCTACAGTTACGGGTAAGATAAACGTCTCTGCATATCATGCCCCACATTTTGCTCTGGCATTCTTTCCGCCCCCTCTTCTGCAAAATTTCCCTGAGCCATGTTGGGTTCATTTTTGGTCTGCTTCAGTGATGAGTGAGGTGCTGGGGGTCTCTGAGGCTCTGGCTCTCTGATTTGGTAGGAGTTGATTTTTATCTGTGTTGGTCTCCTTCACCCTTGTGCTGGTATCCGGTTCATCAGGAAAACAGCACCCTTGCTAGCTTCACCATTTTTTTCTTAGTTTCAGCCCGGGTCCTTTTGAGGTATGCTGGGGTGGTATCTGGAGATGGAAATCAATCCAGCCTGGACTGGCTTGAGGTAGATATGCAGTAAGACACAATATGTGCTCTAAATGAGCTCTTAGGAGAAATCTGCTATTTAACATACGTCTATGCATAATTGTGAGTACATGTACTTGAAATCATATGCCTCGTGAGAAGAGACGTGGGCAATAGATAAAGGGGTACATTGCTCAAGTCTTTTGCTCAAATTAAAGAATCACCCAGGGCTGGAGAGATGGCTTAGCAGTAAAGCTCTTGCCTATGAAGCCTAAGGACCTGGTTCAAGGCTCAATTCCCCAGGACCCACGTAAACCAGATGTTCAAGATGGTGCTTGCTTCTGGAGTTCATTTGCAGTGGCTGGAGGCCCTGGTGTGCCCATTTTCTCTTCCTTGGCCTCTTTCTCTCTGTGTTTGTTGCTCTCAAATAAATAAATAAAAATAACAAAAATTTAAAAGAAAAGAATCACCCAAATTATGTCCCTTAGCAATTAGCCCCTTCTTCTGACAGACTACTTAGAAAGAAGCCCTGGGCAATAATCTGGGGCCCTTGAGGACATTCCCACTCAGCCCATTGCACTTATTGCAGTGTATTCAAGCTTATACTACTATTTTTCTCTTAATAAAATTTGCTATCACATTACATTGTGTGTATGTCTCTTAATAGGTATCATGAACCTGGATACACCCACACAGAGATCACTAGTAACAATTACATTTTGGACAAAAGTACAGATTTCATTTAAGACAAATATTACCTTATCTCAAATATAGAAATCAGACTGACAGACATACAGAAGCTACACAGAGACAAATAAACATGCCCCACTCTAAACCTGTCCAAAATCCATAAAGGTTAAGGTTTGGATCATTTCTCTAACTTCACTGAAGGCCATTGCTATTTAACCTGAACTTGAGTATTATTTTTTATCTTCTAAGAAATCTCCCAAACATTTTATTTTATCTTTTATTAATTAGATTTTACTCAGTGAATACAGTCAATTTGGTACTATTACTGGGCTCATCCATTACCTAAACCCTCCCCTTGGCCCCTCCATGTTGAGGTATATAGGTCATGCATTGTGGAGTTAACCCACAGTTATGGGTAGAATAAATTTCTGCATATCATGACCCAACATGTGGCTCTAACATTCTTTCTGCCCCCTCTTCTGCAAAATTTCCCTGAGCCATGTCGGGTTCATTTTTGGTCTGCTTCAGTGATGTTGGGGGCCTCTGGGTCTCTTGATCTCTGATTTGGTAGGAGTTGATTTTTCTCTGTGTTGATCTCCTTCACCCTTGTGCTGGTACCTGGTTCACCAAGAAAACAGCACCCTTGCTTGTTTCACCAAATGTTCTTAATTTCATCCAGGGCCCTTTTGGGGTATGATGGGGTGGCTCTCTCCTTCGGATCTACATCTTTCTGAAAAAGAGAAGCAGATTCTGTAATGGAGAGTAAGTTAGAACCAGACAAATGAGATAACTCTTACTTTCTTATAGATTATTTAATAGGTGTAGGCCTTCTTGTAGCCCATGATTGGAGGTGCCTTGATAATGGAGAGCAGGCTTATGTTTGAAAATGGTTCTGACTTGTTTCCCAGCTTCAGTTATGGGTCCCATACCACTGAGGGGATCAGTTAGCCAAATCAAGAGTAGTTGGTTCCCCAACATGGCTCTGTGTCACTATTGCACTTGTGTGGGCATCACAACAAATTATTTGCTGCTAAGTAGGTTAGACCATGAGTTGATTGGACAGCTATTGGTCATTTTCCCCCAGTTGCCCATGTAGTGCCTTCTGGCACTAGACATGCTAACTGTTTGGGGACTGACTCTCTTCCAGCTTCTAGCCATGCCATCCCATTTTACATGTCAACCACGTAAGGTGTCTTCAGCAGTTGGGTCTTATCACTAACCTTTGGTGGGTCATCAAGTACTCTAACAGAAATCTGTCTTTCTTTTAGGAAACTTTGTAGGTCTCTCTGATCAAAAGCTCATTGTGGATGATAGCCCCATGCTGGTACTGGGAATTACAGGTCAGTGCCTAGTAAGAAAAGGAAGAAAAAGATAATTAATATACAAAATTTAGAGAGAAGAGAGAGAGAGGGAGAGGGAGATTAGTAGATTAAGATCAGTCCTCATCATACCCTCTCCAGTGTTTTTGACTCAGGTGATCCCTCTAAGGGCCTAGTGAAGTTTCAGTCATTTGGTCTGCCTTTTAGGAAGTAGAATTTTATGGTACCATTGCTGCTTGGGTCTAGATTTATGTTTCCCACCCCCTCCATTTCCCTCCCCACCCACCCTATTGTCTAGTACATGAGATGCTTGCTGGGCATGTAAGGCATCTTGGGTAGATTCAGGTGCTGTAGATGAGTGAGACTATATGGCAATTTTTTTTTTTTTTTCAGTGATTGGGTAAGTTTACTGAGAATGATCTGTTTCAGGTTCAACCATTTTTCGTTAAATTTCATTGTGTTATTTCTTTCTTACTGCTATATAGAATTCCATTGTGTAGATATACCACATCTAGTTATCCATTCTTCTAGTGATAGACATCTGAGTTGATTCCAGCTCTTAGCTGCTATAAACATGGTTGAGCAAATCTCTCTGGCCTGTGGTTTGAAGGTTTTAGGGTAGATTCTCACTAAGGGAATAACTGGGTCTGTTGGTATCTCTATAGTTAGCTTTTTCAGGAGTCTTCAGATTGCTTTCCAAAGTGGTTTTACCATCTTACACTGCCCCCCACATTGGATGAGTGTTCCTACTTCTCCACATCCTCGCCAGCATTTATTTTCATTTGATTTTTTGATGTTTGCTATCCTTACTGGGGTAAGGTGGAATCTCATAGTTGTTTTAATTTGCATTTCCCTGATGATTAGGGATGATGAACATTTTCTTACGTGTGTGCTTGCCATTTGTATTTCTTCCTCTGTCAACTGCCTGTTCAGCTCTTTGCCCCATTTTGTGAATTGTGTGTTTGACTTTTTACTGTTTAGATTTTTGAGTTCTTTGTAGATTCTAGAGATGAGGCCTCTGTCAGTTGGATATTCCACAAATATTTTCTCCCATTCTTTGGGTAATCTATTGTCTTAGTTTATTGTATGCTTGTCTGTAAAGAAACTCTTCAGCCTCATGTGATCCCATCGGTTGAGTGGCTATTTAAGATCTTGAGCTACTGGGGTTTTGTCAGGAAGTCTTTTTCCATTCCTATATCATGGAAAGTACTTCCTATATTTTCTTCCAGTAGTAGTTGAGATTCTGGTCTTATAATGAGGTCTTTGATACATTTGGACTTGAGTGTAGCTAGTGCATGTCAAAATGCGTGTATCAAGTTTCAATTTCCTACATATGGTTATCCAATTTGTCCAGTACCATTTGTTGAAGATGCTGTCTTTTTTTCAGCCTATATTTTTAGGGCCTGTGTCAAATATCAAGTGGCTATAGTTGCTTGTCCCAAAGTCTGGGTCCTCAAGTCTATACCAATGGTCTGTATGCCTGTTTTGATGCCAGTACCATGCTGCTTTTTATTACTATGGCTTTGTAATATAGCTTTAGATCAGGTATGGTGATGCCACCAGAGGTATTTCTTTTGCTGAGGATATGTTTGTATATGTGAGGCCTTCTGCCTTTCCATATGAAATTTGAGATTATTTTTTCTATCTCTGTGAAGAACAATGTTGGGATTTTAACTAGAATTGCATTAAATCTGTATATTGATTTTGGTAGGATTTCCATCTTCACAGTGTTAATCCTGCCTATCCAGGAGCATAGGAGGTCTTTGCATTTTCTCAAGTCCTCCTCATGCAAAGATCCTGAACAAAGTCCTCACAAACCAAATCCAACAACACATCAAAAGCATTATCCAAATTAAGCAAGTGGGGTTCATTCCAGGAACACAGGGGTGGTTCAACATATGGAAATTTAAACAACATATGGAAACATAAACAAGGTTAAACACAAAAACCACATGCTCATTTCGATAGATGCAGAAAAGGCCTTTGACAAGATACAACATCACTTCATGATCAAAACATTGGAGAGAATTGGCACTGTTGGTTCATATCTTAACATAATAAAGGCAATATACAAAGCTCCGAAGGCCCAAATAATTCTTATTGGAGAGAGAGCAGAGGAATTCCCATTAAGATCAGGAATAAGACAGGGTTGTCCACTCTCACCTCTGCTCTTCAATATGGTACTGGAAGTCCTAGCTCAAGCAATAAGACAGGAGAACAAAATAAAAGGGATACAATTTATAAAGGAAGAAGTGAAGTTAGCTTTATTTGGTGATGACATGATTGTATATGTAAGAGACTGCATCTCAAAACTCCTGAAGATCATTAACTCCTATAGCAAAGTAGCAGGATACAAAATCAATGCACAAAAATCAGTAGCCTTGCTATATGCAAATGACAAAGATACAGAGAAAGAAATAAGGGACA
This sequence comes from Jaculus jaculus, assembly GCF_020740685.1. NCBI lineage: Eukaryota > Metazoa > Chordata > Mammalia > Rodentia > Dipodidae > Jaculus > Jaculus jaculus. The sequence goes on along the minus strand of NC_059114.1, from coordinate 56,012,160 downwards.
TGGTCCCATTTTTCAATAGCAACAACAAAAAAAAGTACCTTGGAATAACGTTAACCAAGGAAGTGAAAGATCTATACAATGAAAATGTAAAAACTCTCAAAAAAGAAATTGAGGAGGACTTGAGAAATTTTAAATTTCATTATCCTGTGATATCAAAAAATTATCACATTGTCATCAAATTGAGAATCTAGAAATTCCATAGGTGGTTGTTGTGTAGTAGGGTATTAAGTATGGTAAGTCTTATAATTATTACAAGCATTGAAATATCCCTTTTCTATACCTGGAGAAGATATGAATTTACTTTGCTATAAAAATACAGTAAAGAAAAATATTAATAAATGATAAACACATTAGTTTAATATATTTTCTTAAAGTATTATAGATATTTATGCTTCTGGGTTAATTGCTAAAATATTTACTGTTTAATTTCACTGCTGAACTTCACTAAAATTATCAATATTTAGCCATTTTTGTAACTGCTATTTCAATGAAAGTGTAATATTTTCTCACAAGTTCTGTGCAAGTAACAATAGTTCTCATCTTTGTACATATCCTAGTATCTACTATAGATCACATTTTAATAGAAATTGAGCCTCTTTGAAAGTATAAAGGAGATTAAGAAGCCCATGAAATTTATAATGCCTCTCTTTGAGGTTATAAGGCAGTCATTAGTTGCTGGGGGAGAGAAGACTCTTTGGTAGAATAGTTGTCTACATTTCCATAAGTAACTCTAGCAACATAGCCTTCGTGAGTCCATAGAATATTATGATGGAATTTCTCAGTAATGCAGCTGCCTTTTAATTTCCCATGTTTCTGCAAGTACACAAAATAAACTCACTAGTTCATCAAGCTAGACTTGTATTTCTTTGGTCTGTTGTTGCCCTTTTTATAAGGAATGAATAAAATAGCCTCCCCATTAAAAAAGACAAAATAGTTGGCAACAAAACAGGGACCACAAAACTAAAAATGAGTCTGGGAGGAAAAGTTGAGTCACCTGCTATCAGATGCAGCTCATGCTGGGCCACTTGAGGATGGTGTGCCCTCAGGGTCTATCCCAATATGACTAGCTTTCCTTATATCATATGGAATGGTACATCTTCTTCCTGCAATGGCAGTTTCATAATCTCTATATATGTAATAAGACATGAAAGTGTGGCTGACACTTCTGAGGGTATAGCATCTGGTGGTGGTAGGGAATCATAGGGTGTTTATCTTCCTCAGTGTGATATGTGTGGCACAGTCTACGTGTGGGGTACTCCACATTAACATAGGAATGTTCCCACAATGCCTAAGAGTCTAGAAAGAATATTGTGTTAGTCTTAAAAGTAATAATTGTGGGATGTGAATATAACTCTATGGTGGTAGTTTTGCCTTACTGTATGTAACATGCAAATGAAGCTGATTTTTTGTCTAGAAAAGACTTGTCTGTATAAAGAAATAGCAAGAGGAAAATACATGCAGATATTGTCTTCTGCACCACCCTCTGATTTGCTATAAAGAGTGGCAAAGGGGGGGAATAATATGGAGGTGTTAGCATTGTGTTTCATGCAGCTGGTGAGGCACAGGGAAAAAGTACAAACTCACTATGAACTAAGGGGCCCTCCCACTTTTTGTTGTTTTGCAGTACAAAAACTTGGAAACAATGGGAAGAATCAATTAAGGAAAAGGGAATAAAGTTAAGTAGAAATGATCAAAGATTTCCTTAAATCAATTCTTTAAAGGAATGATAATGGGAAATAAGTGATTTGGCATGCAAGTGGTGGCCTTGATAATGTCCTAGAAGAGGAAACTATAGTAATCTGGGAATAATTTGCATCTGAACTGCTTGGCTAAGGAAACACTTTTAAGCAAGAAATGAACGAGCCTCTCATAGCCTGGATGATGAAGCAGTGGTAATCAGTGTGGATAGGAACAGTGGGAGGGCCATAGACATGGAGAAACTGAGTAGTATAAATCTGCATCCCTCTTGACACAGGGGCTGTATAACCTCACGGCAATTCAAGTGTATCAGTTCTTGGTGGACCAGCTCATAGGAGCACTAGAAACACTTGATTATCACCAGCTGAGATCCCTGGGTATCTAGTACTCAAATATAAGAGCAGAACAGCCATAGAGGGAGGTAGACATAAGAGAGGTTGTGATTTATGCCTTGTTCACTCAGCAAAAAAGGATTGGATTCATGGGAGAGTTAAGAAGAGGCTAATTCAGCAGGGACCTTTTGGAGTAGAATGGGGCTATAGTGGCTTTACTGAGTCCCATGGAGGGGCATGAACTTTATAAGGTTGGAGAGGCTCTTGCAGATCTGAAAAATTTGGTCCAGCATGCACATTGAATTTATAACACACTGAAGTACTCAGGAGGAGACAGTGTAAAAAAAAAAAAAAAAATGGAAACTATAAGATCCAGCCTCCACAGATGACTCAAAAACAAGAGTCAAATTTTGTGTTGAGCCATTGTTTGGCACAGGTGGTGAGAAAACAAAATACTGTGTTTGGGAGCCTTTGGAAAGCTTTGTCTGAAGCCCAAATGACAGTTCACCAAATTGATGAAAAAGGACTAGAGACAGGCAGGTGCAAATGATCCTCACAGTACCGCCAGCTATAGAGGAATGTGATTTGAGGCAGGAGCAATGCTAGCCACTCCTTTGATGTGATGTAGTCAATGTTTTCTTTGAGTGATGGCAACATACATATAATGAATGGAAGGCCCACAGGGCATTAAAGAATTTTTGCCTCTACTAATATTCAGAATGCTGGGGTTTCAGTATACATCAGAACACCTCAACTCGTGGTAAAGCACAATGGCCTCCAGGATGATGGGTAGCAGTGAATGGAGTTAAGGACAGAACACTGAAGGGACCAGGCATACGTATTCTTGAGGTGGACAGCTACCCCCCAGAGTATGCTTTGTACATCCCCCTGAAGACAGAGAATATATAAAGGATAGATACTCTTTTCCCAACTTGAGAGCATTTTGCCTTCCAGATATGGCTGCTGGAGAGTTAGAAATTTCTGATCTCTCTCTCTCTCTCCTTCTCTCTCCCTCTATCTTTCTCTCTCCCTCCCTCACATGCTCTTTCTCCTATTTCTCTTTCTCCCCTCTTTGTCCTCCTGATTTTGTTTCCAGACAGGTTACATAGATAATTATATATAGACATAGATATAGAAAAATATTTTCGATATTGATTTGATATACTTATAGATAAATAACCTCCCTCTTTCTCTCTCTCTCTCTCTCTCTCTCTCTCTCTCTCTCTCTCTCTCTCTGTGTGTGTGTGTGTGTGTGTGTATTTCCTGTAAGATTGATTTATCTGGTAAGTCCCAGTAAGTACAACAATAGTCTTTCAATACACTTTTCCTAAATAAAATGAAATGTAAACTTTGGAACTCACAGACTACTTGGAGAACTTTACAAAACCATGTGATTTTAAATTACAAAACTACATAGCTTCACAAAATATTTCATGCATTCATCTCCTTTCATCCATTTGGTTACCCTGCTATTTCTTCAATACTACTGAGTATCTTTATACTGCACTTCCGTGTACTTAATGTGGTCTTACTGGAGTTATTTGTGTGCTTTCCCCTTAATCTCCACCAAGGCACTGCTTAAAATCAAATTTTCCTAAGAATGATACCAAATAATCTGTTCAAAATTCCAAGCTCTTGTGGACTGAGCCTCTCTGAAGGAGCCCATCTGCACTGAAGATGCTGAATGCTTGCTGAATGATGATGTGGTCCAGACTGTCCTCAAGTTTGTGACAATTCTCCCATCGAAGCTTCCTTGAGTGCTGGAAATTCAAATATGCTCAATTTTCAATATTTGGTTCAATATAATATGCTTTTAAAATATTTTTGATGGAAGTGTGTTTTTATGAACAATACACCATCTCATATTTTCTATTTCCCTGTTTCTTTTGCTGTTTATGAATCAGGGTTAGGACCTCGTTTTGTAGCTGGCCTGGAAGTCACCAGGTAGCTCAGACTGACCTGGAGCTCACAGCAGTCCTTCTGCCTCAGCCTCACCAGTGCTAGAACTGCAGCAGTGTGAACACCCAGCCTGACTCAACCTATATCTTTGCATTGTTTTCCATTTTCACTTTTATTTGTGTTCTCCTACATGCAAATCATATCCAGGTGTGATTTTTTTTAAATGTATTTTTGTTGTTGTTAATATCTGTATTCTAGTATCAAGCACCATTGCACATACTGGATAACTTCAATAATTGGTGCAAGGGTGTTATGCTTTGAAGAGTCAATTAGATCTGAACAAACTAGTTTTGAATTAATCCTTTTGTGGGTCTTTGGAAAAACTTCTGCACATCAAGAATTATTTTTCTGATAAGTTCCAGAAATATACTTAAGAAATCTTCTGTTTGTTGCTATTTATTCCCTCCTTGCTAAAAGTTTATTTGGTCTTGGACAGTGTAATAATCACAGGCACATAAATGTGGGATCATCAGAACTTGATGAGAAATAAAATTACTTATAGTGAGTCAATCTAACTTACTAAGTTCTGATGAAAAAAAATGATGAAAAGAATTAGAATATCTGAAGGGAAGTTTTAGGGACTGTAGGATGTGAATTACTGAATAAGTCTCAGGAGAAGTTTGACTGTAAATCTGATGTTCTCAGAAATGTTCTGGAAGGTTAGGCATTGCATTGTTTTACATGAGTACACAGTAGAATAGAAGGAATCACCACCTCTTCTTTTCTTGGTAAGTATTTGAACTGAGCACTTTAAATGTGTCCCAGGGTAATAACTGAGAGTTTTTAATTCTGAAATTCATGTGAATTACTTATAAAATGAATAGCCTTCTGCACTGAATAATCCACATATTCTTCAAAAAGCCCTGATTATGAATAGAGTACTAAAATACTCATTCAGATTCCATGTCAATTAGAGCATTGATTTATTCATTGAACAATTGTTTGCTAAATGCATACTGGCTTCTGAACACTATGCTAGTTGTTAAGAATAGAAAAGGGGAAAAAAAGTTGTGATTCCTGGATTTACAAAGGTTAATTTCAGGCATAATGTATAATGTATTTTATTACTGTGTAATCAGTGTATTTGATTCGAGAGGAGTTCTTGTCACAACAAGCATATGCATAGGCCCCGGACAATCTTTAAACATATTGTATGTGAACTTTCTTGAGGCTTTTGTGCAAAGTTTTAAAGACTATTATCTCCTTTCCTTGGTCAGGAAAGTTTCCAAAGAATATTTTTAATCAGAAGCAAATTACAATTATTTGAGGAATGAAATGAATGCGAAGAAAATAAAAGTTCTAACAAGCAAGAGTCAGCAATGGTAAAATGAGGAAAGGGCATTTGTGAGTTTCTCTTAGATGGAACTGATAGCGAGCATGTCCAGCAGCTGAATGATGGGCTATGTCATGTTCCACTGCGTGTTCACAGACATATCAGTGTGCTGATGCACTGTGGCTGCCACATCATTATTACCATGAATGGTGTTGCAATGAACAAGTCTTTACATATTGCTCTGACATACTGACTTCAATGCGGGACCACATGGTTATTGTGTTTCCTCATTGCTCTCCTTCATCTCTCTCTGCTTTCCTCATCTCCTCCCCTCTTTTCTCCTCTCCTTTCTCCTTTCCTCTCCTTACCTTCTAACCTTCCTCGGCAGTCCTCACTCTCTCTTTCCCTTACTCCTTTCTTTCCTTCCTTTCTTCCTTTCTTTTTTATTTTCCTTCCTTTATTTTCTTTCCCTTTCTTTCTTTCTTTCTTTCTCCTTTTGAAAAAGCTCTATAGTATTTCCCATAGCAGCTATGCTAATTAAAATATTACCAACAACTTAGAAGTTTCCCTAATCCACATCCTCAAAAATATTGTCTATCTCTGTCACATTTTTTGTAACACTCTAATAGGTATGAAGTGATATCTCATTTCACTTTTCAATCTTATGAAAATTAATAATAATGGATCATATGTTTCATAATAGCTAAGGTAGGTGATTTTAAACCTTCTTACCATAAAGTATTAAGTATTGAAACAGGTCAATAAATTATTTTTTTTAATGTTTTATTTATTTATTTGAGAGCGACAGATACAGAGAGAAAAACAGATAGAGGGAGAGAGAGAGAATGGGTGCGCCAGGGCTTCCAGCCTCTGCAAACGAACTCCAGACACATGCGCCCCCTTGTGCATCTGGCTAACGTGGGACCTGGGGAACCGAGCCTCGAACCGGGGTCCTTAGGCTTCATAGGCAAGCGCTTAACCGCTAAGCCATCTCTCCAGCCCAATAAATTATTATTAGTTAGACTTATTTGATCATGTCACAGTGTACTCACATAAATTTTTCATTTGTACTCCATAATGATGTAACAAGTAATTGTTGGTTAAAATAAAAATATATATTTAAAACAAAATTAAAATAAAGTAAGACCAAGACTTCTAGAGGAATAGGATAAAAATATGGAGAAACAAAAAGAGAAAATATCTAGTGAATGAAGATCCCTGAGAAGGCAAGAGAGGGTTAATTCATAAACTTAATCCAGCTGTATTTGAATGAAGAAACAAGTTTTACATTTTGCAATTAAGCAAGGAATCTATTAGGATTCTTTGCTCAAGGCTCTGAAGAAGAATTCAACTTTGTAGAATCCAACATTTTTATTAGGCAATGTGACGTATTCACTGAAGGTCAATAAAAAGACCATAAAAATTCAAGAAGAAAGTAAATATAAATATTACATTATTCCAAGCAAAATCTAATTTTCAAATTAGCCTCCCAGATATCTCAGCTACTTATATTCCCCTCTTACTTCTATTGGCTCAGAGGGACAGACAAACCTCTATTGTCACCATGACCAAATTAGGAAAATAGAGAGAACTGTATCTCTTGGGTATGTGTATGAGGTTGCTTCCAAGAAGGATTAAGAGAGGAAGACTTTGTCCAGAGTGAGCAGCCCATCTGGTGGTAGTCTGTACATAAAGAACTCCCAAAAAGAACACAGGGCCTATTGCCTATCTGTCCATGCTAGTCCCTGGTGAGTGAATCTACCCTGTCACCACTCTCATTCATGGGCTTTGGAACACAGTTTCATCAGCCTTCATTTACTATCCTTCATGGACTTCATCAGCCTTCCCATGTGGTCTGAAACAAATTGCTCTCAAAGAATCTACCAGGCCTTCTATGCCAGATTGAGATTGGTTAGTTATCAGGCCTCATGATCTAGGTGTGTGCGGTGGTTCTCAGCATTTAGAGCCTGCAGACAGCTAATGTTGGATGTCAGGTCCAATGTCCTATAAAACTAATGTGAAACATCTCTGTTAGAAAGTATATTCATTTTGTTGGTTGTGGTCCTATAGATATCTCTGACTAGTGCACCAAAATATATGATAAGGAAAGTTGATTGTTTTACTCAAGAAATATCCAAATATATTCCTGAAGAAAAAACATCATTAGATAAAAGTTTTCTTGACCAGCTTTCCCATTACTAAATCTTTTGTTTTCTTCCTGGTACAATAGAGTTTTTCTAAACTTGGCTTTTATTTTTCCTTGCTTTTTCTTTAAGTGGGGATGGGATGTGTATGTCTGGTCTGAGTGTGTGTGTGTGTGTGTGTGTGTGTGTGTGTGTGTGTAAAAGACAAAGGGTGGAGGGAGGGAGGAAAAAAATCTTCATATCTGTGTGGCACCACATTGTATGGTTCCCTCTACATGTATGTGTATGTGGAAGCCTGAGGCAAGTGCTGGGTGTCTTCCTCGATCACTCTCCACTTTTATTTTTTGAGACAAAGACTCTAATTAAATCTGGTACTCTCCAGTTTGGCTAGACTTTCTAGCCAGTGAGCCTCAAGGATTTTCTATTTCTCCAGCATTGAGATTATAGGCAGAACCCACTGTGTCCAGCATTTTACATGAGTTCTGGGGATACAAACTCAGATCCTCTTGCTTGCTTAGCAAGCTCATTATTACCCACTGAGCCACCTACCCATTGCTTGTCTTGCCTTTGTTGTTGTTGAATGTGTATTTACTAGTCTAAGTACCTAAATTATGGGTAATCCGAATACATACAGATGTTTAATGTAATCTCTTGGAGTTTTTTCAATGGATGGGCTTCCCTGTTTTGTAGTGTGAATTTACACTGCCATTTGTTTAGTCATCTCTTTCATGGCTCTCTCTGTCTGATTTTTACACATAAATATTAGGGCTGAAGTGCAAATTTGATTTAGGACTTTAGTACATGTACTGTCACTCACTTTGCTGATAAAAAATAACTTTTAAAAATGTTTATTTATTGATTGATTGATTGATTTGATGGTGGGGGAGAGAGTGGGCATGCCAGGATCTCTAGCCACTGCGAACGAACCTCAGGCATGCGCACCACCTAGTGCATCTGGCTTTATGTGGGTCCTTGGAAATTGATACAGGATCCTTTGGCTTTGCAGGCAAGCAACTTAACAGCTGAGCCATTCCTTCAACCCCAAAATAAGTATTTTGTAGCTGAATTAATTGAATATTTGCATTAAGTAAAGGCTTTTTCCTTCGGGATTCACTGAATTGGATCCAGGAAAGAGCCATTGGTAAAGGTTCACAAAGATATATTGCAAAATGGATACCAAAGCAATAGTAAAAAGAAGATGGCTAGTACAGGGTAACGCATGCTGACAGGCTGATGTGTAGTCACAATAAGGGGCCATTCCTGAAGCTGTGAAAACTGAGGATGTTTACCATAAGCTAATATTTGGCAGTAAAGCTTTTGAAAGCTTGGTTTAGCCTATAGTCAGTAAAGAGTATAAAAATTTCCAGAAAAAAAAATAAAAGGTAAGTTATGGTTGGGCAACTATCATGCAATACATTTTATTGTAGAAATGGTGACATGTTTTGATTTAAATAAAATAAAATGTTCCTCATAGGTTTATAAATTGGAGCACTGGGTCCCCACAAGGTGGCAGTGACGGTGGAAACTGTAGGATGTGAAGGCCTGATGGAAGTGGGTCACGGTGGACAGGCCTCCCTGAGGATAGCCTAGCCACACTTTCTGCTCTGCTTCCCGTGGATGCAA